>NC_134567.1:2007758-2309774 GCF_025594145.1 Primulina tabacum
GTGGAATAAATATCTAAAATATTTTTATGTACTCGTATGATAATGTTTTATCATGTGTTATATTTTTACAAATGCATTGTATTATATTTTATTTTTATAAATGTATTGTCAGTAATTTTATTTCATTGCATATTTTTTTGAAGTTCAAATATGGAAAATGCTATGAACAAACCTGAAGTTTGCATACCTGATAGTGGTACAATGCACACTATCCTCCGAGATAAAAGATATTTCTTGGAACTAAAGCCAACAAAAATAATGGTGAATACAATATCAGGTCCTTGTAGACTTCATTAAAGGTTGTGGGAAAGCACAATTTTTGTTACTTAATGGTACAAAATTTTTTATCAATGATGCTTTGTATTCACCACAATCGAAAAGAAATTTGTTGAGTTTTAATGATATATATTCTCATGGGTATGATACTCAAACAATGAATGAAGGAAATGAGAAATATATGTGTTTTATCACATATAAATCAGGAAAGAAATATGTGATTGAAAAACTACCAATGCTCCCTACTGGATTGCATTATACACATATAAGTCTCATTGAATCAAACATGGTAGTTGATAATTCTTCAAAATTAACCAATTGGCATGATCGATTAGGACATCCTGGTTCAACAATGATGCGAAGAATTATAGAAAATACACATGGTCATCCGCTAAAAGACTAGAAGATCTTTCAGAATAATAAGTTTCAATGTAAAACATGTTCTCTTGGAAAACTTATTATAAGATCATCACCAGCCAAAATCCAAACTGAATCATCAATGTTTCTTGAACATATTCAGGGTGATTTGTGGACCAATTCATCGACCATCTGGACCATTTAGATATTTTATGGTATTGATTGATGCCTCCAGCAGATGGTCACATGTATGTTTATTGTCAACTCGAAATGTTGCATTTTCAAGATTACTTGCTCAAATAATAAAATTGACGAATCAATTTCCAAGAAAATTAGACTTGATAATACTGGTGAATTGACTTCCCAATCTTTCAATGATTATTGTATGTCTATGGGAATCATTGTTGAGCATCCTGTTGCTCATGTGCATACACAGAATGGATTGGCTGAATCATTGATTAAACGTCTGCAACCTGATTGCTAGACCAATGATTATGAAAACAAATCTACCTATTTCTATATGGGGACATGCAATTTTACATGCCGCTGCATTAATTCGCATCAGACCAAGTGCGTATCATAAATACTCCCCATTGCAGCTTGCATTTGGTAAAGAACCAGACATTTCTCATCTGAGAATTTTTGGATGTATGGTGTATGTGCCTATTGCACCACCTCAACGAAAGAAAATGAGACCTCAAAGAAAGATTGGAATTTATATCGGTTATAATAGTCCATCAATCATTCGATATCTTGAACCTCAGACAGGCGACGTGTTCACAGCACGTTTTGCTGATTATCATTTTAATGAGGAAATCTTCCCAATATTAGGGGGAGAAAAGAAAAATACCGAAAAAGAAATTACATGGTATGTATCATCATTGTTACATCTGGATCCAAGAACAAAACAATGTGAAAAAGATTTACAGCAAATTGTGCACTTGCAAAGAATAGCAAATCAAATACCAGATGCATTTACAGATGCAAAAAGGGTAACTAAATCATATATAAATGATGTAAATGCTCCTGCTCGAATTGAAATTCCAAAGACACAAATTGAAAATACTCATGATGTCACAAAAAGCCTGAAGCGTGGAAGGCCAGTCAGTTTCAAGGATAAAAATCCTCGAAAAAGAAAATTCGTAGAGAAACACGATGATCACAAAATAGAGAATGATATTCCTGAAGAAACACATGACGATGAAAATGTTCTGTCAGAAACACAAACTGACGAGAATCATGAAATCTCTATCAATTATATTAATACTGGAAAAATATGAAATCGAAAAGATATAGATGGAATTGATGATATAATTTCTTATAATGTGGCAATCAACATCATAAATGATAATGAAGATCATGAACCAAAATCTTTTGTTGAATGTAAAAATCGGCAGGATTGGATAAAATGGAAAGATGCCATGCAGGTTGAATTGGATTCCCTAAATAAACGTAATGTTTGTGGACCTATTGTCCTTACACATGAAGGTGTAAAACCTGTTGGATACAAATGTGTTTTTATTCGAAAGCGAAATGAAAAAAATGAAATAGTAAGATATAAAGCTCGACTTGTTGCACAAAGTTTTTCTCAAAGGCCTGGAATCGATTATGAAGAAACGTATTCTCCAGTGATGGATACAATTACGTTTCGGTATTTGATTAGCTTGACGGTATCTGAAAATTTAGAAATGCGTCTTATGGATGTTGTTACAGCTTATTTATATGGATCACTTGATAGTAATATATATATGAAAATCCCTGAAGGATTTAAGATGCCTGAAGCACAAAGTTCAAAACCCAGAGACTATTATTCTGTGAAATTACAAAGATAATTATATGGGTTAAAGCAATCCGGCCGAATGTGATATAATCGGCTAAGTGATCACTTGATGAAAAAGGGATATGTAAATAATTCAATATGCCCTTGTGTTTTCATTAAGAAAACAACATCCGGATGCGTAATTATTGTTGTATATTTTGATGATTTAAACATCATTGGAAGGAATAAGGAAATTCAAGAAGTTGTGTCATACTTAAAGGAAGAATTTGAAATGAAGGATCTTGGAAAAACCAAGTATTGTTTGGGTTTACAAATTGAACAAAAAGAATGTGGAATATTTGTTCACCAGACAAATTATACTGAAAAGATCCTTAAACGCTTTAGTATAGATAAATCAAATCCTTTAAGTACTCCAATGGTTGTTAGATCATTAAACATAGAAAAGAATCCATTCCGTCCATGTGAAGATGATGAAGATATTCTTGGTCCAGAAGTACCATATCTAAGTGCTATCGGTGCCCTTATGTATCTTACAAATTGTACAAGGCCTGATATATCTGTTGCCGTAAATTTATTGGCAAGATTTAGCACATATCCAACAAAGAGACACTAGAACGGAATTAAACATATATTCCGTTATCTACGAGGAACAACAGATTTGAGACTTTTATATTCAAAAGATGTTAATCCAAGTATAATTGGTTATGCTGATGCTGGATACTTATCTGATCCACACAAGGCACGTTCCAAAACTGGATATGTATTTACTCGTGGATGCACTGCAATTTCTTAGCGTTCACAGAAACAAACGCTCGTAACAACTTCATCAAATCATGCCGAGATTATTGCACTACATGAAGCAAGCCGTGAATGTGTGTGGTTAAAATCAATGACCCAACATATCCAAATCTCATGCGGATTATCATTCGACGAGAAGCCTGTGATACTACATGAAGATAATGCTGCATGTGTTGCTCAAATGAAAGAAGGATACATAAAAAGCGACAGAACTAAACATATTCATTCTAAGTTCTTCGCATTCACCAAGGAGCTTGAGAAGAATAAATATATTGATGTTCGTCACATTCAATCAAGTAAAAACTCATCAGATCTCTTCACAAAGGCACTTTCTACGATATTCAGAAAGCACATATATAATATTGAGATGCGAAATCTACGAAATTTGTGAAGAATTGTTCATGTTAACATGAGGGAGAGTTTACGTGACTGCACTCTTTTTCCCTTACTATGTTTTTATCCCAATGAGTTTTTCCTAGTAAGGTTTTTAACGAGACAGTATAAAAACACGTAATGAAAACCATCATTGTATTATGATCATCATCACAAGGGGGAGTGTTGAAAATGTGAAAAATATTTGTGTTCAAAATTATAATGTTGAATGTTGAAAATTATGTAAAATTAGGTGTTGAATATTGAAAATTAGTGTGTGATGATGTATGTAATGATGAAATTGTTTTTGGATTGTTTTCCAAAAAAATCCTATAAATAAGTCTCCATTTGTAAAGATTTGAGACAATTGAGTTGAGAGAAAAATATTATAAAGTGTGTAGTTTGATAATTTTGAGAGTTTGAGATTTTTACTTTTTACCATAAATTTTTACTTTTTCATAACAATATATGTGTTGTGTGTGTGTATAGATATATTAACTAACACAGGCACACACACATATATATTATGCATTGTCAAGAGTCGCTTTACATGGTATTTTCAAGAAAAAATATCACATGAGAATTTTAAATAATGAAAATAAAAAATTATGATAAGATTATAATCATAGGAAGATTGAGTAGTTGGAGGAAATATTCGGCCACCATGATTCCATCGCGTTCGGATTTTAAAAATTCCGACAATCCAATATCGACGAAAATTTCGTTTAAAACTCTAGTGTGATCTATACGATAAATCCAATCTCTGATTGTGGACTTAATTAGACGATCGCAAAAAAAAAAAAAGATATATTAGTAGAGATTTACAAAAAGTGATACATCTACTGAAAACCCAGAAAAATCGGTACCGAGATTACATACGCAAACGTAATCAAATTTAGACACCTTGTGAAAGCCTAAACTAAAATTTTTTAAACTTTCACTATTTTTTGAATGTGAGAAAGATACGAAAGGTGCCGAAGAAAGAAAATAGGCGAGCATATTACTATTAATCTAACAATTTTTTTGTCAAATTGTGCATAAATGCGACACAAAGCATGCGCTAGGTGCCTGCATTCCAGCACTTGATGACATGTAAAAAACATACGTTTAGTCATCAATTAGTTTAAGAAAACGATGTTTCCATTGTTATGTCAAGAATACATAAATTAATATGAACCGTTGCTTTATTTATATAGCTATAAATATTTAGAATTTATGAAAAGGTTTCCTTTCTTAAATAACTTATAATCATTCTTTCGATTATACACTCTTTTTCTGAAAATATTTTTCGAGTTGCTGCAAAAATAATACAGAATCGATCTAGTAAATCGGCTTAAATTAGAATTTATTTTTTAATCTAAGCAATCATAATTATGCATTAATCCAAAAATTTTGTTTATTTTTGTATTTTTTTAAATTTTTGATCATTTTCTTATATCCGGGTATTTTATAACATCTAATTGAGGTGAATTCGAATAAAAAATAATCTAGTGTTTGTTTTAAATAGTTGATATAGATATCTTGATACAAGAATGAAAGCAGCAACAGAAAATCAAGTCGAGGCAAGGATTTTCTCCTTTCTCCGCAAGACGAAATTGCCCGTATAAAATGATATACGTTGCAGACAATCGTCCCGAAGATACAACGATTTCAATCAAGAGAATGCAGCACTACAATTCTTGAACGCAGTGAACAAAAATACGTAGTAGCCTTCAAATAAAAAACGAAAATAAGTGCAGCAATATGACAAGAAATTCGAACCCAAACAATGATGTAGGAGAGAATTATTTATAAATGACCACCGAATGCGTAGAATAGACGCGTCTTTCCGGACCGGATGCGGAGAAGAGTCACAACTCTCTGTGATAATAGTGAAAGGTCACAACGGTTGGTGCCAAAAGCAGCTTGAAAATGAGTTTTGGAAGCCAAGGGACTCACACACTGTTTGGTGCATTCGGAATCAGTGTCATGCGCGCAGTCGCGCGCAACGTTCTGTCTGCGCGCACAACAAGGCGCGCGGTTCTGTTACTTGCACAGTAGGGCGCGCGTGCCCGCGCGAGAAACCGAGGCCGCACCCATCGTTTTGTTCGATGGCTCTGAAACCAGCAACAGGCGCGCATCCGCGCGGGATGTGGCACACCCGCGCGCCCCGCTCTGTCCATGTGCATCATCGTGTGGCTCTTGTGACTGATAAAATTTATTTCCCAAATAAATTTTATCCAAAAAGATTAATATTGGTCAAAGACCGCACCGCACCGAGCCGGACCTAGCCGAGCGCCCGCGCGCGTGTGTTTCACCTGAGACACAACCTATTAGCGTCTTCCTCCTTCCAAAAAACTTCTGGTACTCCTTGGGACCAAAACCCCTAACTCAAATTTAGAGTTTATAAGGGAGACTTCATTTGGCTATTTTCTCAATGTGGGACAACTCCCCATTTGAGACATCTCACTTCCCTTTACCACTTCTCACTCTTCCTCTTCTTTTCCCTTCATTTATCCAACAATCCCCCACATAAATGAACTTAATACATGTAAGCAGATTTACTTGAAAGCTCTTGTGAATTATTATTGCATTAGGATAGAAAGTTTTTGACTTTGAACCTTCCTTATTAATATATTATAGGATTTACTAGTTGAGTAGTGACATGATGTCTTGAATTAGTCAAGCATTTATGTAAAGCAAATCAATAGTATTTACACAATAGTAATTCTAACATATTCTTGTTGTCATATCGTGTCTATTTCGGCCCTGGACCATATCTTAGATTTATAAATGTTTTTCATTGAAGCGGCCATTACTTCTCACTTATATAGGTGATCTCCTAACTAGAATATCCTGCCATACCCTACCTCTTAGGTATTGGAATCATTAAAAGAAAACTTAACCTCACCACATGTTGCAAGGTCTTTTCTACTTGGATTTTGTAGGAATGAGCATTTACTAATTTCAAGTACTCAAACTAATATTTATAACTTAGTTTTCCCATTGAACCAAGGTCATGGGATCTCCAATCCACAAGGTTGGGTTACCGCTATAAATATTTTATTTTGTGGGTTTTAAGCACATTCCTCTCAACAGTTTGTACATTTGATCTCTATTTATTCCTTTAGTAAATGGATCCGCTAGGTTTTCCTTTGATTTCACATATTCAACATAAATAACCCCGTTCGAGATCAATTGTCTTATGGTATTATGTCTCCGTCGTATATGTCGAGACTTACCATTGTACATACTGCTTTGCTTTGTGCTCTTCCTATTGCCGATTGACAATGTTAATGGAAGGCACTGGCTTATTCCAACAAGGAATATCTTTTAGGAAATTTCTCAACCATTCATCTTCTTCCCCAGCTTTGTCTAAAGCAATGAACTCGGATTCCATAGTGGATCGAGTTATACACGTTTGCTTAGAAGATTTTCATGACACCGCTCCTCCACCTGTAGTGAATACATATCCCCTAGTGGACTTGGAGTCTTTTATGTCAGATATCCAATTAACATCACAGTATCCTTCTAAAACTGCAGGATATTTTGTATATATCAAACCATAGTTCAATGTATATTTTAAATATCCAAGCACTCTTGTTAAGCTTTCCAATGATCTTTATTTGGATTACTTGTGAACCTACTTAACTTGTTTACTGAATATGCAAAATCTGGACGAGTACAGTTAGTCAAGAACATTAGACTACCAATTATTCTTGCATATTCAACTTGTGAGATTGGATCTCCTCGATTCTTTGCTAAGTGAATGCCTACGTCTACAGGTGTTCTAGCAGGACGACTGTTTAAGGTACTAAATCTTTCAAGTACGTTTTCAATATAGTGGGTTTGTGATAAAATAATTCCATCAGGCATTCTAGAGACTTTAATCCCTAATATAATATCACATATCCCCAAGTCTTTCATGTCAAAATATTTTTTCAACATTTTCTTGGTATTCGTAAGCAACTCATGATTACTTCACATAATCAACATGTCGTCTACATAAAGGCAGACAATTACATAAGCATTTGGTTTACCTTTAATGTAGACACATTGGTCACATTCGTTGATTTTGAAACCATTTGACTTCATTGTAGTGTCAAATTTTTCATGCCATTGCTTAGGTGTTTGTTTGAGTCCGTATAGTGACTTGACAAGTTTACACACCTTCTTTTCTTGTCCAGGTACGACAAACCCCTCGGGTTGTTCCATGTATATTTTCTCTTCCAGTTCTCCATTCAAGAAGGTTGTCTTTACATCCATTTGGTGAATCTCAAGGTTATGCAATGCAGCAATAACTTTGAGAACACGAATGGATGTAATCCTAGTAACTGGAGAGTATGTGTCAAAGAAGTCATATCCTTCCTTTTGTTTGAACCATTTAGCTACCAATCGAGCTTTGTATTTATATATAGATCTATCTTCTTTGTATTTCCTTTAAGGATCCACTTGCATCCTAAAGGCTTACAACCCGGAGGGAGATTACTCAACTCCCAAGTATGATTATGCATGATAGGAATCTATTTCATCATTTATTGCTTCTTTCTAGAAAGGAGCTTCTGGATTAGATAGAGCTTCTTGAATAGTTCTTGATTCATCATCTAACATGTAAGTCATAAAGTCAGGACCAAAAGACTTTATAATTCTTGCTCTCTTATCACGTCTTGGTTCTTCATTTATTTCTATGGAATCAACAGTAGATTCATAGGATCGTTTGTTAGAACCTTCTTTTCTTTCCTTACAAGGAAATTTGGTTTCAAATAATATTGCATTCCTTGATTCCATAATAGTTTCTTCATTTATATCAGGAATTTTTGACTTATGCACCAAAAATCTATACGCACTACTATTATATGCATATTCAATAAAAATGCAGTTAACTGTTTTGGGTCCAATTTTAACTTGTTTTGGCTTGGGTATCTCTACTTTAGCTAAACACCCCCACACTTTTAGGTATTTGTAAGATGGTTTGTGACCCTTCCATAATTCATATGGAGTTTCATCTTTCCCTTAGTGTGGTATTTTATTAAGAATGTGGTTTGCAGATAATATTGCTTCCCCCCACAGGTTTTGAGGTAAGCCAGAATTTATCAACAATGCGTTCATCATCTCTTTAAGAGTACGATTTTTACGTTCTTCAACTCCATTTGATTGAGGTGAGTATGGTGCTGTAGTTTGATGAATTATGCCAGAGTTAGCGCAAAATTCTTCAAATTGAGCCACATACTCTCCACCTCGATCACTTCGAATCTTTTTGATTTTTATACTCAATTGATTCTCAACCTCATTCTTATAATTTTTGAAAGCTTCTATAGCTTCATCTTTACTTTTCAATAAATAGACGTAACAGAATCTTGTGCAATCATCAATGAATGTTATGAAATACTTTTTCCCACCTCGAGTTTGCACAAGTTTTAAATCACATACATCAGTGTGAATCAATTCAAGTGGTTTTGTATTTCTTCACAGAATGGAATGGAGTTTTGGCCACCTATGCTTCAACACAAATCTCACACTTATCTCGTGGATTTCTTTTAAATGCAGGTAATACATTTAAATTTGCAAGTCTTTGTAAGGTGTTGAAGTTAACATGTCATAATCTTTCATGCCATAAATTAGAACTTTCAAACAAGTAAACATAATCATTAACTTTATTCTTCGCCTCATGGCGAGAAACATTCATTACATTCATTTTAAAGAGACCATTATCTTGGTACCCTTTGCCTACAAACACACCATTCTTAGTTAGGACAAACTTGTCTGATTCAAACACAAGCTTAAAACCAGCCTTACTCAACAAGGATCCAGAAACTAAGTTCTTTCGAATGTCTGGCACATGCATCACATTCCTCAATGATATCTCTTTGTCGGAAATCATTTTCAATACCACTTTGCCAATTCCTACGACCTCAGACGTCGTAAAGTTTCCCATAAACAATTTCCTATCACTTACAGTAGTGTAGGATGAGAACATTTCCTTTTCAGCACAGATGTGGCTAGTGGACCCTGTATCTATCCACCATTCCCTTGGATTATCCACCAAATTGGTTTCAAACACAACTGCGGATAGATCAAGTTCTGATATGTCTATTGGTACATGTCTTTCCTCGATGACATTGGCTTGCTTGAGTTCCTCATGTTTGTTGTCTTTCCTTGGAATACGACATTCTTTGGCCATATGATTCGGTTTATCACAGTTGTAGCAAGTTCCTTTGAACTTCTTGGCCTGCCCTCGTTTCTTCTCATTTTGAGGGCGCTTTCTCTTGTGACTGGTGCTAGATTATGTCAGATTGGCCTTGGCCTCGGCCTCCATCGCTCTTTTGTGGGTTCTGGCTTCAGAAGTTCAGCTATCTTCCTCAATGCGAAGCCTCACAATCAGATCTTCAAGTTTCAACTCCTTGCGCTTGTACTTAAGGTAGTTCTTGAAGTCTTTCCACAATGGTGGTAATTTCTCAATTATAGCCGCCACTTGGAATGGTTCATTGATATACATCCCTTCTGCCAATAATTTATGAATAATAATTTGAATTTCTTGTACCTGGCCTATTACAGATTTTGCGTCCACCATTTTGAAGTCCAGAAATTTGCCCACAATGAACTTCTTAATTCCTGCGTCTTCTGTTTTGTATTTCTTTTCCAAAGAATCCCAAAGTTCCTTGGTAGTGTCCACAGAACAGTCGACACTGTATAATGTGTCATCGAGTCCATTGATTATTTAGTTTCTGCAGAGGAAATCACTGCGATTCCAAGCGTCAAGTGCAGATCTTCGTTGTGTGTCTGTGTCGTCTGCAGCAATGACAGGGGGGTCATCCTTGAGGAATCGAGATAGGCTTAGTGTGGTGAGGTAGAAGAGCATTTTCTGCTGCCAACGTTTGAAGTCAGCACCAAAAAATTTGGGTGGCTTTTCGCCGTGAGCGGGAGCAGCAGCAACGGAGTGAATGATGTGGTTGACATATCCAGAATAACAAAAAAACGTAAAAAAAATTTCGTCTTGCGATTGTTTTAAATTGTTGATCTGGATATCTTGATACAAGAATGAAAGCAGCAAGAGAAAATCAAGTCGAGGCAAAGATTCTCCTTTCTCCGCAAGACAAAATTGTCCGTATAAAGTGCTATACGGTCACAACTCTCAGCGATAATAGTGAAAGGTCACAACGGTTGGTGCCAAAAGCAGCTTCGAAAAGAGTTTTGGAAGCCAAGGGACTCTCACACTTGTGTGCGTTCGGAATCAGTGGCATGTGCGCAGCCGCGCGACAACACGCGCGGCCGCGCGCAACGTTCTGTTCCATGAACAGCAAGGCGCGCACGCCCGTGCGAGAAGATGAGCGCCTCATTCAGTTCGATGGCTCCGAAACCAGCAACAGGCGTGCATCCGCGTGGGATGTGGTGCACTCGCGCTCCCCGCTCTGTCCATGTGCATCATCGTGTGGCTCTTGTGACTGATAAAATTTATTTTCCAAATAAATTTGATCCAAAAAGAATAATATTGGTCAAAGACCGCACCGGACCGAGCTGAGCCGGGCGTACGCGCGTGTGTTTCACCTGAAACACAGCCTATTAACGTCTTCCCCATTCCAAAAAACTTCTGGTACCCTTTGGGATCCAAATCCCTAACTCAAAGTTAGTGTTTATAAGGGAAGATTTCATTTGACTATTTTTCCAATGTGAGACAACTTCCAATTTGAGATATCTCACTTTCCTTTACCACTCCTCACTGTTGCTCTTCTTTTCCCTTCATTTATCCAACACTGTTTTTGTATGCTTCTCTATGACAGCTTACTATTGTTGTGTTGACATTTGATATAATCAGTGTACTATATCGGCAATTCTCTAGAAATGCCCAAATTCACATTTTACATACTATTTCTATGACACGTAACAAGCGTGCGAACATAATTTTTTACAATTATCTTTTTAATGACACGCATCCAGGTATAACCCATTTACTAGAAAACGAACTGGCCCAAACTTTAAATTAAAGGACAATATTCAAATATTTAAAGCACAAATTTATTACTCGAAACGCGAAGCAAATATTTTCATTTACATGTAAATATAAAAAAAACATACAAATTATTACACAATAACAATATTACAAGTAAACAAACTCAAACAAGAGCCCGTAACAAACGCCACACAGTACCGAAATACAAAGCTTCTCCATTCACAGTTTCATTCTCGTTGCGTGGGTAAAGCCTTACTCCTGCAATCTCGGCTGCTCTCCCGCATTACCCACTGTAATAAATACACGAAATATCAGTGAGAAAAATTTAGCTGTGCAAATCTACTTCTGTACATATCGAATCAAGTGATCGGAAGCTTACCGTGGGATTCATTGATGGAGTCCTGAGCAGTTTGCATCCCAGTGCCCTTCCCCATCCAGGATCCAACGGTATCCTTCACCCTGCCGACAACCCCCGGCCCCGAGCTTTGACGGCCCTCATCCAGTGCGTCCTCGCCTTCTCGCTTGCCTTCTATGCCCTCGGTCACCTTGCCGATCGGCTTCTCTTCCCCCGTTTTCTGAAAGTACCCTTCCTTTTTCTTGTGAAGTGCGTCAGTAATAGTCTCAGATAGCGCCTTGTCTTCATCTCCAGGCTTCAACTTCTCATCCCAATAGTCTTTCGGGGACACCCCTTTATTGGTGCCTGTGGCTGCAGCGTCCCCGCCGCCCTGGAATTTAGACATCACAGTGGTGCCAGCACCTGCCACTTTCTCATAGACAGGGTTCAGTGTGTCAGTTATTCTCTGCGTGTAACCAGGTGTTGATTCTGATCCAGGCTTGTTAGAAGGATTCATCCCTTCTTGTCCGTAACCTTCGCCTTGCTTTACCGCTTCTCCGCCGCCCTGGAATTTAGACATCACAGCGGTGCCTGCGCCTGCCACTTTCTCATATACAGGGTTCAGTGTGTCGGTGATTTTCTGCGTGTAACCTGGGGATGATTCTGATTCAGGCTTGTTAGAAGGACTCAGCCCTTCTTGGCCAGAATCTCCGCCGTATCCTAGCTTCGACGCGACCACGTTCTTAGCGGAGATAGCTTTATCAGTAATCACAGAGGTCGCTGAGGAGACTTTTCCTGCCTCGGTGTTGGAGTCAAAACTTTTCGGGTCCGATTCAGGATTATCCAGCGTGGTAACTGGATTGGAATCTGGATTGAACTGATCGTGGCTTCCCGTAAAAGGCCTTTTTTCTGGCTGCTGCTTTGTTTCAGATTCATTGCCCACATTCATATGATCGAATCTGTGGATAAGCTGACCAACCCCAGCTTCTTTACCACCTGTAGTATCGGATTGTAATCAATGCTATTAATACTGAAACTGATGCGAATCATAAAACATAATTTTTCAGGACTATTTGATGAAAATGGTACCATCTCCGGTGGGATCAGACACTTTGGACTCGTAATTCGAAGGAGGGACAGGAGCATCTCCAGCCCGGAACTTAGTTGAGTGTGGGTCCTCCTCTAAACCCATTGATGGGCCGAGTTTAACCTCTGGTTCTCCGGCACTTTCTTCTTCCCTCTGTACAGAAACAGGCTTACATGGAGAAGGAAAATGCTTGTTTTCAGAGGGGTTTTCTTGTTCATATCCCGTTTGAGCTGGAATATTAGGCCTAGCTTTTGCTTCCCCTTTCACCATCGGATCAATCCGATCCCCCCGAGTATCTGCTCGCTTCTCCTCATTTTGATCGTGTTGCACCGGCAGATTCGTGCTGTTGATCACAGTTGAATCATGCGCTACACACACAGCCCAAAAAAGGAAGAAATTAATAATCAAGGTTTAACAACTTGAAAAGTTAACCCAAAATTCAGTCGAAAGATGGACGGAGACGTACTGGGAGCAGCACCATGGATTTCACGATCATTTGCAATTTCGTCGTCGTCGTCGTCTTCTTCGACATTCTCATCATACCTGTACTCGTGCTCTTTCCCTTGGCCTGGCTTCTTTACGGTATCCTTGATTTTCTTTGCCTTGTCCTTCACCTTCTTCAACATAGATTTCTTCTCCCCCGGCTGATTACTCTCCCCTACAAAATACACATCAAAACAACTATGATTCACGCTGAAATGCTTAAAGAAAAATCCCACACGATCAAGACTTCACCGTGGCATCTCAACTGCACAAAACACTAGCTCAAGCCCAGGAAGAAATACAAAGAAAATAACATTACATCATGAAATTTCCTCAAAATATATACAATCCTGCTCCATGTCATCAAATCCAAACACCCAATTTCGATGATGAGACTTACCCGAGTGGAGGCCAACATCTTCGTGCTCAATGTGCTGAGGAGCAGGGCGCTGCATTTGTGATTCCATTTCTCCTTTTCTTCCCCAAAAAACTAACTAAAATTTCGATCCTACAATATTTGGATGTCAAATTGATTATGTAAAATTGTGATTTGTTCGAACAATTGATGATGAGCGGAAGCGGCGTCAGTTGGTTTAAATAGAAGGAGCGAGAATTGAAAATTGGCCAGGTTCGCATGGAGATGGCAATTGCAGAGCGGCACACGTAGTATCGCAGCACCTCAATTCTCTGATTGCTTACGCGTGTCTTACAGCGAATTGGTTACGCTCAATTATAGATTATTTATTAGCACAGTCGGCGTGAATAATATATAATTTAAGGCTCATATGATATATATACAATTATGTTTGTTAAATATTTTTTAAATAATTTTTTAATTAAATATAAAAATAATTTTATTTTTAAACATATTTTATAATTCTATTTGTAACATTCATTTTACATATTATATTTTTCTTAATTTAATAATGCCTTTTTTAATAATATTTTTTTACAATTACGATACGGCTTTTCTATGCTCAATTCATTGTTAAAAATTATGCATCTATGCAACATTGGGTTTTTTTAATCAATTTTTTAAAAATATATAATTTCAAAAATAATTTTGTTGGTAGTGTTTTGCAAGATTACTGCAAAACTTTACCGACAATAAAGGACGATTGTAACGGCCAAAAATATGATTACGTAAACCATATACATGAAAATTATTAAATGAATAAATTAATTTAATTAAATGATTTTGGATGCATGAATGATATATTTTGATTGATTAAATGATTAATTGTGTAACGTTGCTCGATTGCATAATTTAAAGATTTTCAAGTGAATGTCGGTGGATGGCCGGGGATGGAGGACCGAAGACAATTAAGGTGTTAAAGATTTAAAAAGCTAAATTTTTATTTTACTTAAGAAAATATTTATTTTAAATAATTTAAGAAATTTAGCATTTTTAAGGTTAAGGAGGAGAGACCTAGGGTTTTCTTAGGTACCTGATGTGGAAGAAGGCTCGGCTAGGGTTGGGTTGCTTGCGGCTTTGCCAGGGCTGGTTGGGACTCGATGAGGTTCATGGTTAGGGGTTTGGTAGAGTCCTGGCAGGTCTAGGACCCGTGTCTGTCGTCGATAAAGGAAGAGTCCATGATTGCATGGACTCTTCCCATGCGCATGGATCGCGAATTGCGATCAAGTGTTGAGTGAGGGTTAGGGCTTGGTCTAGGCTGGTCCACTAGGGTCTAGAGAGGATGGTCAAGGGTTGGGTCAAGGGCTGGTGCATGGTGGCTTGATGGTGACTCGATCAAACATGAGGGAACTCGCGCGGCTCTTGTTCATGTGCGCCAATTGCGGTGCATGGGCTAGGGGCTGGTCAGCTGGGCTAGGCGTGGTCAGTAGGGTCCTTAGGGAGTCTGGTCAAGGGATGGCTCGAGGTGGCTCGGCCATGGTTCAAGAAAAACATGAGATGGCTCGAGAGGAACAAGCTAGGTTTGAATATTGGCTAGGTGAAAGAAAAGGGTTCAAACCATGGGCCACGGAGGTCGGTTCATAGTTCACAAGGTTAATTTATGTATGAAAAGTTCATGATAAAAGTTTAGGATTAAAATATTAAAGTTTGAATTAATTCAGGAATTAAACGATTCACGAATTAATAAATATAAAATTAAATCGAAAAGCCTCGAATTTAGCTAAATAAAAATATTAAAAATTAAATGTAAGCTTAAATAATTATTTGGGATGGTCTAGAATCAATGAAAGTAAGAAAAAATCAAAATCGAGAATTTTAGAGTCCAAGGGCAAAACGGTCATTTTACACCTTTGTAGACGAAAAGGTTTTGCAACCTCCTGAAGGGTCATAATGCATGTTAAATGATATATTATGATAATTTTGATGAAAATATGATATTTTATGATTTATGATAAAGCTGTGCAATTTTTACTGTAAAATGCTATTTTTGGAAAGTCATGATATTTTACGATGAAAAAGGAAAAAGGAAAAATATTTTGAAGGATGTGAATTGACTGTAACAATGAAGGATATGTGGGGGATTCGTTTTAAGAAGAAACGGTGAACTTACAAATTTAATAGAAGTATCGTGAGGGAGAAGGCCCCAGAAGAAGCCCGTTTACAGGAAAAGACCCCAGAGGGAGCCTGACGATCGTATTTTCATTTTTATTTCGGTGCATAGTGTCCATCCTCATGCGCAATGGTGAGCTAAGACTGATCATTCGACAAGAGGATAAAAGGCTAGTCACTTTCATGAATCAAACTTCACTCAAAATGATAAAGGATTGAAAACTTTATGATTTTATAATTTATTTATGCTTAAAATTAATTTAAATAAAAGTATGATTCTAATACATGTGCTTGTATATGTATTACTTGTTACTCATGTTTAGGACGTGCTGAATTATTAAACTCACTAGGTTTGAATTCTGCAGGTGATGATGATATTGAGAGAGGCGCTGATGCTTGAGTGGATCAAGTTGGGCAGTACACTCCCGAGGGACATTTATTTCCGCATTAGCTTGATAGTTAAAAGTTTTAAAAGATTTTGTTAATGATATTATTAGTGATTTTATGCTTTATTTTGAAGTTAATTTTGATCATGTTAAAGGTAGAAGTTGAATTTTGGTAATTGATGATTTTAGGGATTTTATGCACTTGAAATTTCATATGTTAAAGTATTTTGATTTATGGAAATGTTAAATTATTTAAATTGTGGATTTTTGAAATCATGCTTATAGAAAAAAATTAGTAGGATTTTAAAGTTAAAAAGTAGAGGTCGTTTCAACTATCAAGAGCTGAATAGGTCACCATTAAGAATAAGTATCATCTACCTAGAATTGAAGACTTATTTGATCAATTACAAGGAGCATCGATATTCTCAAAAATAGATCTTCGTTTTGGATACCATCAATTAAAGGTTAAGAAGTCGGATGTTCATAATACAGCGTTCAGGACTCGATATGGGCATTACGAGTTTATGGTCATGCCATTTGGGTTGACCAATGCGCCAACGATCTTCATGGATCTCATGAATCGCGTATTTCAGTCGCATTTGGATCAATTTGTTATAGTTTTCATCGATGATATTTTGATCTATTCGAGGATTAAAGAGGAGCATAGTCAACATTTGAGGACAACACTGCAAATACTGCAAGATAGGAAATTATACGCAAAGTTCAGCAAGTGTGAGTTTTGGCTCGAGAGACTGGCGTTCTTAAGCCACATCATTTCTAGAGATGGGGTTGAGGTTGATCCGAGCAAAGTCAAGGAAGTTAAAGAATGGCCCGTACCTAAGAGCGTAACCGAGTTCCGGAGTTTCTTGGGAGTAGCTGGCTATTACCGAAAGTTCATACAAGGATTCTCTTCTATCGCGGTACCCTTGACCGCCTTGACAAAGAAGAATGCAAAGTATATTGTTAGAGTAGGTGCCCGTCGAGCCAAGTGTTGGCCGATGGTTTACATTGAAACTCTATGTATAAACAATCTTTATTTTAATAATATTTGAAATTATTGTTTTGGCAAATCTTTATATGTATACCCATGCTTGTTGCATAGATAAAGTCCTTTAATACACGAATAGTAGAAAGAATATGAAATGCTCATATGATGAGTATCATGAAAATCATATTTTGAATACTGTATATTCTAAACAGTTTTTAGTCGATTCAGCTGCCGCTAAGAAGGATAAAGGCCGTTCGAGTTTGAGACTAGTATATGTGATGTGAGTACCATGTTTCATTGGTAGGGGCATTTTGTGATGTCCGAGCATGCAGATAGTGCTCCTTGTAGAGTGCATTGAACAACTTTCTATAAAGGACTTTTCAAGTAGTTCTCACTTATCGAGTGAAAACGTCCTAGTTTATGGTTGTGCACCATTAGTCCTTATGACCAGTGACAACATTGTGACTCTATATGCTAGCATTACACTTTGACTTGTTTACCGACTCATATGGGGTTACCAGGTGGCAAGGTTGGGTGTTTTGTCGAAACATATAGGAGTCGATGCATTGTAGTCGAAGATTCACCGCTTATCTTCGGGTATGGATATCCTATGTGATCTCATGTGTATATAGTTTTAAATATCTGATCAGAGTGTAGGTGGTAATTAAGAAAGGGGTTTCTTAGATTACACCAACGATGCATCTACGACTCGACACATAGTATCGATTCTTTGACAACTCTCAATATACCAATAGTGTCGAATCGGTCAGGATATATGAGATGAAGGGACCATACTGTACGTTAACCATAATGGAACTGGTTCTTGCAGGCACTATCATTTGATACCTAGGGAATCATGTAAGTGATGCTGCTAGGCGTTTAACATGATTGGTTAGGTACTATCAGACGTGAGTTTTGACGTTCTTATTATCAAGGAGTTGTTCTTATTTTCAAGGAGTTGATGAGCAAGATTGGAGCAACTGAGGTATGCTAATATAAGGACATGTTTAGTCCTGAATCTCATTGAGATGTGAACCACTGCTAGTTGTATCAATGAACCATTGATGGCCACACAAGTACTAGCTTTCTAGATCCCGTTGAGAAGAAAATAAGTTCAATGTGTTGAACGGCTTATAAAGGATTTTATAAGCACAAGGAAATTTAGAAGTATGACTTCTATAAGGGGAATGTAACTTTTATTTTGTGGAAGTTCCTAAATTAAAAGTTGGTCAAATAAATAATTTATTTGAAAATTTTGATTTTCATAAACATTGTAATGCAATTAATTAAATTAATTCAAGTTGTAACGTACCGTACTTTTAAACTACTTTAAAATTTGCGGAAAAATAAAAATTTTCTTAATTAAATAGAAACCTTCAAATTGCGATAAAATAAATTGATCATTCAAAACATTTGCAATGAAAAGATCACAAAAAAAGTTTGCTAAAAACACTTGTTTAAATATCGTAAACAATAACGTGAAATCAGAGTATTTGAAACATTGCATAATTTCTTAAAAACATGGGCGGTCCTCGGGTTTAGCCTCTTGCTCAGTCCAAGTCGGCTCATTGGTCCCCACCCCTCGTCTCCTCAAATTCATCATCACCTGCATCGATCAAGTCTAGTGAGTCTAAAGACTCAACACGTATAAACTGGATATAACAAGTAATACGTAATAAAACCACATGCATCTTTAAAGTAGAGAGTACATACTTGAAACTTGAACATAATAGCATGAACATACTTGAAACTTGAACGTAATAGCATAAACATAGACGTGACATCATCATAAAACTTTTCATAAACATGCTTGCTTCATACATACTTGAACATATATAAACTTCATCATTTTGCGTAAAGATATGTTTCCAAGCAAGTGACACATAAATAAATATGTCTGATAAGACTAAACCATAGTACTGGGCTGACAGGGAAAATCCACTGCCACATACATGAGATCCCCGGTCATGCTTTACTGGGTGGATTGGTCCCTGGTCATGCTTTATCACTTTCCAATCCTGATCTAAACCCGGTCATGCTTTACAGGGGTGGAGAGGTCCTCGGCCACGTTCACCGACTTCCAAACCCGTTTATAATTTGGTCACAAGACATTTAGCATACCTCAAAAACATAAAATATTTTCTTTTGCACGTCGAATATACTTACATGGCGTTGAGGGCACTACAAGAAAAATACAAATCAACAACACTCATACGACAACGGTTTTTATTAAAACTGTTGTGTTTTTTCTTTTAACAACGGTTTTAACAAAAACCGTTGTCATGGCCTAAAAAACCTGCTTATAGACAACGATTTTTAAAAAACCGTTGTTTTTTATGTGTCTACGACAACGGTTTTAAAACCATTGTCTATGAGCGTTATTTTTAGGTTACGACAACGGTTTTTAAAAACCGTTGTCTAAGAGTTTTTTTTTTTGGCTACAACAACGGTTTTAACAACTGTTGTCTATGAGCGTTGTTTTAGGCTACAACAATGGTTTTTAAAAACCGTTGTCTTTCGGATGAGTTTTTTTGGGCTACAACAACATTTTTTTCAAAAACCGTTGTCTATATAAGATTCTGTCAAGGGCCAAAGACAACGGTTTGTGAAAAAAACGTTGTCGTAGTTTCTAATTTTTTTAAAAAAAAATCGATTAATATTTAGCAAGAGTATATTCTCAAATTCAAAGAAGGGTGTCAGTTTGTCTCATATCTGGCCAGTAATGACATTGAAAAGGGCGAGCATTTTCTGAGAGGTGTCCGGGCTGAAATTAAAAGAGATGTTCGTATGTCTAAAGCTGCTTCATATAAATAAATTGTTGAAAAATAAAGGACGGCCGATCAGGACGAGAAGGAAATTGAAAGAGAAAGACAGTTGAGGCGCTAAGATTTTCTACTAAGGGCCAAAGACCTGGATGGAAAGGTAAGGGCAAGTTCAGAGGTAAAGAGAAAAAAGAACATCGACCCAATGCTCCTATGCCACCGCCTGCATATGATCGACCTATATGTCAAAAATGTGGAAAAATGCATAGAGGTGAGTGTTTGGTTGGAAGTAATCGATGTTTTTTTTGTGGAGTGGTTGGATAGGTCATCAAATTTAGCGACGATTAAAGAAAAACCGTACCGTCGCTAAACAGTCGCAAATTTAAATTAGCGACGGTGCATAAAACCGTCGCATTGTTAAAAATTCGTGACGTTTTAAAAAAACCCGTCGCTTCATTTAGCGACAGTTTCAATAAAACTATCGCAATTTAAATTAGCAACGAAACGACCGTCGCTAAGTTAATATATGCGATGGTTGTTTAAAAAACCGTCGCTAGTGATTAACCGTCGCTAATAGCGACGGTTTTACTAAAGTCGTCGGTTTAATCGACGTTTCTACCAAATCCGTCACATATTGTTTATAAATATCTGCATCCTTAGTCATTTTTTTCCTCACACCAAATTCTTCTCTCTTCCACGATTTTCATTTCACTTCAATTTTAAGTGTTAAATATTATAAATATTATTAATTTAGTAAGATTGTAAGGTTTTTTTGTTAGGTTTATTAAATTATAACAGTAATTTATTTTTATTTTACGAAAAACAATAGCGACGAAAATCATATGAAAAACTGTCGTTAATTAGCGACGGAAAGCATATTAATAACCAGTCGCTAATTAGCGACGGAAAATGATTCACCATCGCTAACTAGCGATAGAAATTATATGCAAAACAATCGCTATTAGTGACGGTTTGTTTTAGAAAAACCGTCGCAAAATTTAGTTTTACAACGATTTTTCAGTGCTACGACAACGGTTTTTCACTGTCGTCTTTAGACGTCTACGACAACGGTTTTTTACCGTTGTCTTTGAGCGCACGCTTTAACCACAAGGCCTTTAACAACGGTTTTACAAGACCTACGACAATGGGTTTTCACCGTCGTCTTTGACGTCTACGACAACAGTTTTCACCGTTGTCTTTGATGGCACCCTTTAACCACAGGGGCTTTAACAACGGTTTTATTTGATTCGTTGGATCTCGCTTGGGGCCATTGCTGCACATACTAACATGAGTTCGAATACCTGCCTTGTATAACTTAGACAAATACTCATGCTCACACCCAAAAATGACAAATTTTCTTATGACATTCTAAATCTCTCGGGACTCGATCTCGTTTAATCATCATACTAAATCATGACATCAAAACCCCAAAACAATCCCTAAAAAAATTAATTTTTTTAAAGGACACGGACCCATGTAAAGGTCCGTGTAGGTGATGGAAATTCGCATTTTGAAGGAAAAAGTGCACGGACCCCGTGCCAGGGTCCTGCTACGGGTCCGTGTACCTACTGGAATCGCGAACCAACGGAAATTCACTACACTTATGGCTTATTCCTTCTAACTCGATCATACGGACCATGAACCAATGTCTCGAGACCCATCCTAGGATACTATGACACTTATTCAAACTCAAACAAATGCCCCAAAACAACTACGCATCATAAACAACGCAACCCAATCCGTGAACTCGACATTTGACACCAAAACGCATCCTACGACTTCTATTGCAACCAAGTGGCTATCGAAACGATTCGACACACCAAAAACCATCCTAACATCATATTCTACATACTTAAACACATCAGTGATCACCCGTCGATCCCAACGAAGCCTGCAACAATAAAACTTCAAGAACACATCAAGAACGCATTTTCAGAAAATTGCAGTTTGAGCAGTCCCACGAAAACTATCATAACTCACTCATTTCTTATCCAAATATTTCGAATTTAATGTTAAATCGAAGGTATCGAAATGTTCTATGTTTTATATGTTGAAAGGTTTTCTAGAAAATCAACCGAAAAGTCGCAGTATTTAAAATGACAGAAAATTTTGAGTTTCCAGATCTAAAATCGTTTCAAAACCAATCCAACAAATTTTTACTCAAACTTTTTACAACATACATGGATTTTTATGCATAATAAACATAAAAACATATAATATAACAAGATCGATGCAGAAACAAAAGATTATACATGCCTTTTGATATTTAAAAATACCGCAATGACGATACCGAAGTGGGAAGGATGTGAGAGACGATCCGAGACGAACGTGGAACGATTTTCTTTGAAGAAAAGAGACGAAAACTTGCTGGAAAATACAGAGGAGAGGGGCGGCTGCTGACAGAACTCAAGGAACCCTTGGTTTTCTTGTTGAAAAAAAAGATGGAGTGATTTGAAATGTGTGTGTGTGTAAAAACATGTATGTGTGTGTGTAAAAACATGTATGTGTGTGTGTCTCGGTGTGTGTGTGTGTGTGAATTTTTTAAATATTATGGGATAAATTGTGCTTAATTAATAATTAGCAAACAATTAAAAATGCTAAATCACTTTTAACTTAATAAAATCCTTAATTTAAAAATGAAATGCACATTTGATAAACTTTAAAAGTTTTAAAATTTTAAAATCACTAATTAAATAAATTAGACTTTAAAATGCTAAAAACTTAATAAATCATTTAAAATACTCCAATCCTAACTTAAAATAAAATATCACATTTTAAAATTACCAAAAATCGTCGTCGGTCTCTTTTCCTCGATCCCGCATCGAATAATCGCCTGAAACATGAAACTCAAGAAAATATTTTAACTTGCATCACAGAAACATAAATAATTTAAAATAATGCTAATTCCACAAATTATGCATCACTAAATTCTTTTTAAACTTAATTAGATAATTTAACAATTAAATAAATGCATGAGTTTTACGTGTATTGAATCTGGGCTCTACACAAGTGTTTAATTAATTAAACACTAGTGGACTTAGTAGAGTCAAGTGTTGAATTAATTAAATACTAGTGGATCTAGTAGAGTCCAAATAAATAAAATAATTAAAATGTTGAATTAATTAAATAACATTGGGTCTTGTAGAGCCCAAATGAAAATAATTACTCAAGTAGTAGGCTTGAATAAATTCAAATAAGATTTAATCAATCTCAAATGTGTTTGAGATATTAAAATAATAGTCTATGGGCTTTGTACATGTTACAAGCCCAAATAACATGCTAGGGAGGTGAAAGGTGGAGAGTCAACTTTTTCAAATTAAATGCTAGCATGCCTTTGAAATACACAACAATTTGTATCATTTTTTTTAAAGAACCAAGAAAGAAAAGCTTCCCCTTCTCTCCTCCCACTTGGCATAAATTTTGAGTCCATTTTTCCAAAAATTTTGCTTCTTCATTTTTGATGAATTGATAGCTTATTTCTCAATGAAATTGCCTTATATTTCCTAATGCAAGTGTAAGGTGGTTCTAGCTTGTTGGTGGTGGGCTTGATTTTGAGCAAGGTGTGCTCAAGGGATGCTTGTAGATTTTTCTACCCATTGAAGAGCTAAGTTGTTTAACAAATTAGTTGGAGCCATCATCAATCCTTATGATTGATAGGTAAACACTATGTATGTTTGTGTTATTTTAGTATTTGCTACACACTAGTGAGGGGTGCTCGATTTTTACTCATGTAAAATTCTATTTTAAAACTTCTGTTGCGCATTCCGGGCACCCATAATCGATCTCCAATAAGTGGTATCAGAGCTTAGGTCACTTTTTGTGTAGCAAATACATGATATTATATTGAGAATCTATCTCTAACTGCATGAGAAATCGAGACAACGAATCGAGGACCGGTTTGGGGGCTATTTTGGGCGCATGATGCCCGCCCTAGGCTGCCCATTTTAATAAAAAAAATTTGTGTTGGCCGGAATCCGGCGACGGAGCTCCGACAACGACGATGATGGCTAGGGTTTTCAAAAGTGTTTTGGGATATCAAAGTATCAAGGGCCCTAAATTTGTTGGACCATTAGGATGGTTGATATTTTGTGAAATTTAAATGGGCCAAAATCTTTTGTGAAAAATATCTTTTTGGGCCCTTAAGTTTAAATCTACAAAATATGTGTATATTTTCTCACAAAATAAATAATTGAAGTCAGACTTTAATTATTTGTAGTAAATTGTGATTTACAAGAAATTCGGTTGTACATAAATTAATTAGAAAGTAAACAAAGGAGTTTGTTTACTTTATGGATATAATTCATAATCGTGGCGGTTAGTGATTGGATCAAGATATATAATATTGGATCAATTGATTATTGTGATAATTAATTGATGATGTATGGTATGTGATATTATGTATGAAAGATGATCAAAAGCCAAGCCCAATATTCTAGGTGTATGCTAGGATATTTTATGTTGAATGATTGTAATAATTATCAATTTATAAGTGGGCTTGGTTTATACCCGGTTCCCACCCCATGAGATGTATCCCCATTTGCATCTCATGCATTTCCTAGGATTGGACCTAGGCCCGTGTTTGGCTCACACAAGTCATTATTGTTGGGGCGATTGATCATCCTTGTTAGTTTACTATTTATAATATATGCATAATATATTATAAATAATGAGTATGTGCATTATTATTATTATAATAACTAAGTTGCATGAATTCGGCAAACATACGATCAAACATGGCGAGTTTTTAAATAAAATTAAGGATGAGACCTTATCAAAATTACAAAACCCTCATTTTGAATAAGATTCAAAATTAATATCAAGTCTGAAAAGGAGAATTATAAAGGTGTTTATAATTTCCATGTCTTCCATCGAAAATGGATTATGATAAACGCTACTCGTGCTCAGTGCTCGACTAATATTATTGGGGAGCCCTGAATGCTGGAAAGTTGTGACATCCATTGACATGGTAATGTTAACTATGTGGAACTCCCATGATTTCGGCTCATATTATTGAAGGAACTCATGGCGACCGTTCATTAAGGTTCAACATCGATGGGTAAGGCTTGACACGTAAAGATGAACGATGTCATATTATTGGGTCCTAATCAAACGTGAGACAAAAGTTACGTAGAGGGTTGCATGAAGATGCAATTGAAAACTACCTTTTAGGAATTATGATTGGCTGATATTATTCGAGATCATAAATTTGCTAATTGGACCTTACGTACCTACTGAGGAAAGGGGTTTCCCGTTTTCACTAGAGGGTAGTGAAAAATGTCAAAAACAGTGGGAGTGAAAATTTATGAAGTAAAAGTCCATACTTTATATCTTACAAAATATTTTAAAATAGTCATTAACATTTATCTGTTCTTATTTTTCAGTACAAATTTGACAATGTCTTCGATACGTAGCCCATTATCTTCTATACTCGACAAACATATTTTGACCGGACCTAATGACCTCAATTGGCTAAGAAACCTAAAAATAGTCTTGAATTCGGAAAGGATAGCATATACACTCACTGAGTCGCCCCTTGTTGAGGCTCGGACTAGCTGCACTCCTAAGGAATTGCAGACTTAAAAGGATTGGTTTGACCATGGCTTGCGAGCCAAGTGTTATATGCAGGCTTCTATGAATGATGAGCTGCAGAGGCGTTTTGAGGATGCAAAGAGTGCTGCTGACATTCATATGCATACCAACGAGCTCTTTGGTGAGCAAACATGACCTCTTAGGCATATGACCGTCAAGGAGCTAATCCTTTACACATGCGAGATGGGGCTTAGGTCCATGAGCATGGTCTAAAGTTGATTGGGCTTGTGGACCAGCTCATTGGTATGGATCTTGCATTTCCATCGGAGTTGACCACTGACATGTTGCTCTTGTCACTGCCTAGCTCATTTGATACTTTTGTAGTGAATTTCAACACGACCAAGCTAGAGCCTACCCTTGAGGAGTTGGTGAATATGCTTGTTACATTTGAGTCCACCATCAAGAAAGAGAAGTCGGTTATTTATGTGGGTTCTTCATATGGTACGAAGATTGGTCCACATGGGAAGGGAAAGAAGCGTTTTTTCTAATGTCCCAAGAAGACGTGCCTTTGAAGAAGCAATCTTGAGTCCCGCTGTAGCAGCCATACCAGTTAGGACTGAAAAAACTGTTGATATGTGTCATCACTGCAAGAAGCCTGGACATTGGAGGCATAACTGCAGAGAATATCTTGCCCAGAAAGGTTCTGGAAATGGTATGTTCTACATTGAAGTAAACATTTCAATTAACTCTACTTCTTGGGTATTAGATACCGGCTGTGGCTCCTATCTCTGTAATGATTTGCAGGTGATGGAAAGAAGTAGAAGACTTAGGGAATGTGAGACCTTCTTGAGGATGAACAATGGGGCAAGAGTTGCTGCCAAGGCCGTAGGAGATGTTTACTTATTATTGAACAATGATTTTAAGTTAATTTTGAAAGACGTTTTGTTTGTACCTGATTTGTTGAAAAATATTGTTTCTATTTCTATGCTTGATAAAGATGGATATTCTTGTTTATTTAGCAAAGGTGTTTGCAAAATTTACAAGAATGAATGTTTGATTGATACGAGTGAACTTGAAAACGATCTCTGTAACTTAAAATTGAAAGATATTCCACTAAACAATGTCCAAGCAATAACAACAACAAACAAGCGAAAGCAAGATACTCTAAATTCGGCACAATTATGGCATGCTCGGTTAGGACATATTTCTCTAAGAAGGATGAACAAGCTAGTGGGAGAAGGTATGCTTGATATGTCTGATATTAATTCTCTCACAACTTGTGAATCCTGTCTAAAAGGAAACATGACAAAAATTCCATTTAAGGGCCACGTGGAGCGAACCAAAGGATTATTGGATTCGATCCATAGCGATGTGTGCGGTCCACTTAGCATTATCACTAAGCATGGACATGCCTACTTCATAACCTTTATCGATGATTTTTCGAGGTATGGGTATGTTTATTTGATGAAATACAAATATAAAGCCTTTGAAATCTACAAAAAATTCATAAATAAAGTAGTAAAACAGTTGGGACGAAGCATCAAGTCACTTTGATCAGATCGAGATGGTGAGTACTTGAGTGCCGAGTTCCAAGAGTATCTTAGGGAGAATGAGATTTTCTCGTAGTGGACTCCGCCTGCTACACTGCATTTGAATGGTGTTTCAGAGCGTCGTAACCGGACTTTTATGGACATGGTTCGGTCTATGAATGGGTTCACAGAGTTGCGGCCATCCTTTTGGAGATACGCGCTTGAGACAGCGGCGCTGTTGTTGAATAATGTCCATTCAAAAGCAGTTGATAAAACATCATATGAGATATGGATGGGTAAGCCTTCCAAATATTCTTATCTTAGAATATGAGGATGTCCTGCTTATGTGAAGCAGGTAGTGGGAGATAAATTAGATAGTCGATCCATTTTATGTTACTTTGTGGGATATCCAAGGAATTCAGTTGGATATTATTTCTATCATCCCCAAGAAACAAAGGTGTTTGTTTCTAGGAATACAACTTTTTTGGAAAAAGAATTTCTATTGGAGAGGAAAGGGGAGATGATAGAACTCGAAGAGGTTCGAGAGACACCCACGATTGTAGAACCCACACCCGAAGAGCCAAGAAAAGAGATACAAGCTCCTAGAAGATCCGTGTAACGTACTGTACTTTAAAACTACTTAAAATTTGCGGAAAATAAAAAATTTTCTTAAATAAGTAATAATCTTAAAAAAATGCAATACAAATATAATTCTTGACTAAATATTTGAAATATAAACGAGCTTGTAAAAGTACGTGATTTAAACACATGAAGTAATTCCACTAAAATTTAGAGTAAACAAATTTGACATGCATAAAATCCTTAAAATCTTAAGCGGTTCTCGGGTTAAGCCTCCGCACCGACCGAGCCAACTCACTGGTCCCTGCCTCTCACCTCCTCATACTCGTCCTCATCTGTATCGATCAAGTCTAGTAAGTCTAAAGACTCAACATATATAAACCGAGAATAACAAGTAGTACATAATAAAACCACATGCATTTTAAAGTAGTCCATACGTACTTAAATTCTGAACATACTTACATAAAAATAGATATGCCATCATTTCATAAACAATTTCATAATAATGCTTGCATCATACATATTTAAACATACATCATCATCATTTTGCGTAGAGATATGTTTCAAAGCAAGTGACCCATAACATAATGCGTTTGATCAGACAGTACTGGGCTGGCGGGGATGTCCACTGCCACATACATAAGATCCTCGGTCATGCTTTACTGGGTGGATTGGACTCTGGTCATGTTTTACCGAGGTGGAGAGGTCCCCGGACACGTTCTCTGGCTTCCAAACCCGTAACATAATTGGTCACAAGACAATTACCATACCTCAAAAACATAAAATATTTTCTTTTGCACGTCGAACATACTTACTTAGTGTAGGACCGTGCGTCTTCCGCTTTACCAAAAGCTATAGCTAGTGGTAATGGTGCAACTCAAATCTTTTAAACCGCACAGTAGCTCAAGCACCACGGTTTGATCGCTCTACCAAGCAGGGACAATTATTGCACCCAACAATCTTTCTCCCAATAATTTCACTCCTTGTAATCAATGAGAATCGAACCCGTGACCTTGGCTCTGATACCAATTGTAGGATCGAGCGCTTGCCGCTTTAACAAAAGCTATAGCTAGTGGTAATGGTGCAACTCAAATCTTTTAAACCACACAGCAGCTCAAGCACCACGGTTCGATCGCTCTACCAAGCAGGGACAATTATTGCACCCAACACATAGCGTTGAGGGCTTTATTGGATCTTGCTTGGGTGACTGCTGCACATACTAACACATTATCATGCAACTTAAATCTCATAACTTAACCGTAACAATCTTACTCACTTCCGAAGTAATTAAATAACTTATGACTTTCTAGACACCTCGGGACTTGACCATATTTAATCATAATACTAAACCATGACATCGAACACTGAAACAATTCCTCATATGGAGTATGAAATTTTCCAAGCAATGGAAGACACAGACCTCTCTTAAACCATAATTCAATGATTCTTGTTCCATCTTTGTATGAGCTAATCTAAACCTCCCCAAGATTGCACATAACGACGTATTAATACCCAAATGAAGCAATAACACTTAAACCTAAAGCCCCTTAAACTCCCGGACCAGTGCCTAGGCGCCTGCAATGTAGCGCTACAGCGTTTCGTCAATTGCCTAGGCGCTACCAACAAGCGCCACGGCGTTAACAATGTGAAGAACATGCGCTGCGACTCTCACAACCCGGCGGCGCTAACAGATTCAAAGCTTAGGCGCTGCGGCGCTCACAACTCAGCGTTGCGGCGCTACTTGTGTGAGAAACATGCGCTGCGGTGCTCCAAATACAGCGCTGCGGTGCTAACCCTGTGCGAACCAAATCTCAAGGAATTCATTTTCTACCCTATCTTCTTCCCTACAACTTCTATTGCAACCAAACCTTACCGACCCGAAACGAAACACCGAAAAGCGTCTGATCACAGCACATGACATACCTAAACGCAGCAATGACCACTCGGCGATTCACAACGAAGCTTGCAACCAAATAATCCTCAAGAAATATTAAGAACATATTTTTAAAACATCACAGTTTGAACAGTCACATGAGAATGATCACAACTCACTCATTTCATGTCCAAAAATTACAAATTTACTGTCAAATCGAGGGTATTAAAAAGTAATATGTTTTATATGTTGAAAGTTTTTTCCAGAAAACTGACCGAAAATTAACAAGATTCAAAATGACAACATATCGATTTTGAGATCTAAAATTTTGATCCAAAATCTTTTCGATCATCATTGCTCAAAATTTTCAGAACATAAACGGATTTTTACACACAATATGCACCAAATATTTACTATGACAAGATAGATGCAGAAAAATGAAAAAAATATACATGCATGGATGATTTAAACTCACGATACGTCGAATAACAAAGCAAGGAGATGCGAGAATCGATCCGGGACAACTTTTGGCACTGTTCTTGCTACACAACCAAATGAATCTTCAGAAAATTGTAGGGGAAGGGGTGATATGGATGCTGATGAAAGGGAAGAGCTCAAGAACCCTTGGTTTTCTCCTCCAAAATGAAACGTGTGTGTGTGTGTAATTGTGTGTGTGCGTGAGAAACGTGTAGGTGTGTGTGTTGATTAGGGAGATAATTAGGAGGTTAATTAGTTTAACAATAATACTAATAACCAATAAACATGCTAAATAAAATACTAATTCTCCACTAATTTACTAGCATCCCTAAATTTAAATACAATACACATGTGATAAACTTTTAAGATTTAAAATCCCCAACTAACCAAGTTAGTATTTTTGAAAAACTTAAAATTTTAAATCATCTAATAAATTAAATTAGGCTTTAAAATGCTTAAAATTTCATAAATTATTTAAAATGCCAATTTTCTTGAATTGAAATAAATACCACATTATTCATAAATCGCCTAAATCGTCATCGGTCTCTTTTGCCGATCCCTGCATCGAATATTCACCTGAAAAATGAAACTCAAGAAAACGTTTTACTGTGCATCAAATAAACATATAATAATTTAAAATAATGCAAAATCATGCATCGTTAAAATCATTTTAAAATTAAATAAATAATTTAACAATTGAATAAATGCATGAGTTTACGTGTACTGATTTTGGTCTATACAATCCGAGAGAGTCTCGAGACCACCTATGAGGTATGATCTGCTTCTTGAAGAGGGCCATGATGAGCATAACCATGGATGTGATCCAATGACCTTCAAGAAAGCGTTATCTAATGCCGATTAATCCAAGTGGCTTGAAGCTATGGAATCTGAGATGAATTCCATGCATTCGAACCAAGTGTGGAATCTTGTGGATCCACATGAGGGAAGTATTCCCATAGGGTGTAAATGGATTTACAAGAGGAAACTTGGGGTGGATGGGAAGGTATTGACCTTCAAGACGCTATTGGTAGCAAAAAGCTATACTCAGAGACAATGAGTTGACTTTGAGGAAACATTTTCTCCAGTTGCAATGTTCAAGTCTATAAGGATATTGCTAGTCATAGCTGCATGGTATGACTATGAGATATGACAGATAGATGTAAAGACATCCTTTCTTAATGGGGATATTAAGGAAGAGATTTACATGTCTCAACCTGAAGGGTTTACATCTATCGGAAGTGAGCATATGGTATGCAAACTTCAGATACTATTTATGGTCTAAAACATGTATCTAGGAGTTGGAACCTCAGATTCGATGATTCAATCAAATAGTTTGGTTTTAGTAAGAATCCTGAGGAACATTGTGTGTATAAGGTCAGTGGGAGTGATGTAACATTTCTGGTACTTTAAGTTGATGACATGCTACTCATTGGGAATGATGTAAGGATGTTGTAATCAACTAAAATATGGTTAGCGAGTAAGTTCTCGATGCAGGATTTGAGTAAAGCATCTTTTGTATTAGGAATACAGATCCATAGAGATAGATCAAGAAGATTTCTTGGTCTCACCCAATCCACATACATTGATACCATCGTAAAGCGGTTCTCGATGGATGAGTCCAAGAGAGGACATCTACCAATGTGTCATGGCGTGTCCCTATCCAAGTCTATGTCTCCCAAGATTGATGCAGAGATAGTGACGATGACAAGCATTCCGTATCCATCTGCAATTGGTAGTATAATGTATGGGATGATATCTACACATCCTGACGTGTCTTTTGCACTAAGTGTAGTGAGTAGATATCAATCGAACACTGGTCTTCCACACTAGAAAGCTCTGAAAGACATCCTCAAGTATTTGAGAAGGACCAATAATTTGTTCTTGGTCTATGGGAGTGAAGAACTGAAATTGGAAGGCTATACCGATGATTCAAAAGCGATATCGATGATTCAAAGTCAACTTCGAGGTTCATTTTCATGCTCAATGGTGCTGCTGTCTCTTGGAAGAGTTCCAAGCAAGATAGTATTGCGGATTTCACCACTGAGGCCGAATACATTGCTGCATCAGCTGCAGCAAAGGAGGCTGTTTGGTTAAGGAATTTCATCCAAGAGTTGGGCGTCATTCCTAATGGAGTTGCTCCAGTCCCGGTGTTTTGTGACAACACGGGAGCCATTGCTTAGGCGAAGGAGCCAAGGTCTCATCAGAAATCCAAACATGTACTGAGAAAGTACCACATCATCCGAGAGATTGTGGAAAGAGGAGAAGTGTCGATTGACAAATTCGGCTCCCAGATAATTTTGTTGATCCACTGACTAAGCCTTTACCTGGACCATTATTCAAAAAGCATCGCGAATCGATGGGTTTGAAGCACATAGGTAGTTGGCTCTAGTGCAAGTGGGAGATTATTATAGTAGGTGCCTGTCGAGCTAAGTATTGACCGAGGGTTCACATTGAAACTCTATGTATAAACAATATTTATTTTAATAATATTTGAAATTATTGTTTTGGCACATCTTTATATTTATACCCATGCTTGTTTCATAGATAAAATCCTTTAATATACAAATATTAGAAAGAATATGAGATGCTCATATGATGAGTATCATGAAACTAATATTTATAATACTGTATATTCTAAACATTTTCTAGTCGATTCAGCAACCGCTAAGAAGGATAAAGGCCACTCGAGTTTGATACTAGTATCTACGATGTGAGTACCATGTTTCATTGATAGAGGACATTGTGATGTCCGAGCATGCAGGTACAAGGAGCACCGAACAATCCTCCATAAAGGGCTTTCCAAGTGGTTCTCACTTATCGAGTGGAAAGGTCCTAGTTTATGGTTCTACACCATTAGTCCTTATGTCCCGGAACAACATTGTGACTCTATATACTAGCATTGCACTTTGACTTGTTTACCGACTAATATGGGGTGGCAAGGTTGGGTATTTTGTCGAAACATATAGGAGTCGATGCATTGTAGTCGGAGATTCACCGCTTATCTTCGGGTATGGATATCCTATGTGATCTCATGTGTATCTAGTTTGAAATCTCTGATCAGAGTGTAGGTGGTAATTAAGAAAGGGGTTTCTTATATTACATCAACGATGCAACTACGACTTAACACATAGTATCGATTCTTTGACAACTTTCGATTGAACAATAGTTGTCGAATCGGTCGGGATATATGAGATGAAGGGACTGTACTGTACGCTAACCATGATGGAATGGTTCTTACAGCCACTATCATTTGATACCTAGGCAATAATGTAAGTGATGCTGCTAGGCGTTTAACATGATTGGTTGGGTACTATTAGACTTGAGTTCTGACGTTCTTATTATCAAGGATTTGATAAGTAAGAATGGAGCAACTGGGTTATGCTCATATAAGGACATGTTTAGTCCTGAATCACATTGAGATGTGAACCTACTGCTAGTTGTATCAATGAACCATTGAGGGCCACACAAATACTAGCTTTCTAGATCCTGTTGAGAAGAAAATTAGTTCAATGTGTTGAACGACTTATAAAGGATTTTATAGGCAAAAGGAAAATGAGAAGTATGACTTCTATAAGGGGAATGTATTTAATTTGTGGAAGTGTTCATAAATTAAAAGTTGACCAAATAAATAATATATTTGAAAATTGTAATTTTCATAAACATTGTTATGGACTTAATTAAATTAATTCAAGTGTTGAATTAATTAAACACTGGTGGACCTAGTAGAGTCCAAATAATTAAATTAATTAAAGTGTTGAATTAATTAAATAACATTGGGTCTTTTAGAGCTCAAATGGAAATAATTATTCAACTAGTGGGCTTGAATAAATTCAAGTAAGATTTAATTGATCTCAAATGTGTTTGAGATATTAAAATAATAGTCAATGGGCTTTGTACATGTTACAAGCCCAAATAACATGCTAGGGATGTGAAAGGTTGGGAGTCAAATTTTCAAATTAAAGGTTGGCATGCCTTTGGAATAAACAACACTTTGTATCATTTTTTTGGAAAAGAACCAAAAAAGAAACGCGCCCACTTCTCTCCTCCTTCTTGGCCGAAATTTTGAGCCCATTTTTCTTAAAAAAATTCTTCTTAATTTTTGATTAATTGATAGCATATTTCTCAATGAAAATGCCTTACATTTCCTAGTGTAAGGTGATTCTAGTTTGTTGGTAGTGGGCTTGATTTTGAGCAATGTGTGCTCAAGGGATGCTTGTAGATTTATCTATCCATTGAAGAGCTAAGTTGTTTAACAATTTAGTTGGAACCATCATCAATCCTTATGATTGATAGGTAAAACCCTAAAACACACAATGTATATTTGTGTTTTTTTATTTGCTACACACTAGTGAGGGGTGCTCGATTTTTGCTCATGTAAAATGGTATTTTAAAACTTTCATTGCGTATTCCGGGCACCTGTAATCGATCTCCAATATATATGGGGATCCGAATGCCAAGAAACTTTTGACAAGTTGAAGCAAGGTATGATTTCAGCGCCAGTGTTATCGATGCCATCGGGGCAAGGAGAGTATGTTCTTTATACGGACACTTCGAAACTTGGGTTAGGCGCAGTTCTGATGCAAAACGACCGAGTGAAAGCATATGCATCGAGACAGTTGAAGGTGCATGAGAAAAATTACCCCACACATGATCTTGAGCTCGTCGTAGTGGTATTCGCACTAAAGATTTGGAGACATTACTTATATGGGGAGAAGTGTAAGATTAACATCGATCATATATAAGAGTTTGAAATACTTCTTCACCCAAAAAGAGTTGAATATGAGGCAGCGTAGATGGCTAGAGTTGGTTAAGGATTATGACTGCTATATTAGATACCACTCGGGCAAATCTAATGTAGTCGCGGACGCACTGAGTAGAAAGACATCAGTTATTACTCAATTATCACTTCAGAGACCATTGCAGTCCGAGATACAGTGATTTGAGCTTGCAGTATACGCTAGGGGCGAGGCTCCTAATCTTGCCACTATGACCGTACAGTCGACTTTGTAGGGATAGAATCCGTGAGGAACAGTCTACTGATGAGCAATTGCAAAAGTGGAGATTGAGAGATGAAGCTAAGGGTCGGAAGCTGTATTCTGTGGTGGATGGTATAGTTCGTTAACGAGATAGACTATGGGTTCCTAGTGGTGATTCACTGAGAGAGATAGTTATGAAGGAAGCTCATAATACTCCGTACTCCATTCATCCTGGAAGTACGAAGATGTACAAGGATCTGTAGCTATTGTATTGGTGGACGAGCATGGAGCGAGACATCCTGCGATTTGTACCCGAGTGTTTGACATGTCAGCAAGTTAAAGCAGAGCATCAGAGGCTAGCAGGGAAGCTTAAACCACTTCCTATTCCCGAGTGGAAATGAGAGAATATTACTATGAATTTTTTGTGGGATTCCCGAGGACTATCAAGGGGTTTAATGCTATATAGGTGATAGTGGATCGTCTTACAAAATCAGCGCATTTTCTACCCATTAATATGACCTTCACCATGACACAGTATGCCGAGCTGTATATTCGAGAGATAGTTCGACTGCATGGGATTCCAGTGTCTATTTCTTCTAACAGAGATATGAGGTTCACATCGTCTTTATGGAAGAGTTTGCATGCAGCGATGGGGACTAAGTTGTTGTTCAGTACAACATTCCATCCTCAAACCGATGGTCAGTTTGAAAGGGTGATTCAAATATTGAAGGATCTACTTCGAGCTTGTGTGATTAATTTTCAAGGAAGTTGAGAACCTATGTTCCCTCTAGTGGAGTTTACCTATAATAATAGCAATTAATCATCAATAGGGATGGCTCCTTACGAGACACTATACGGGAGGAAGTGTAGATCACCCATACATTGGGATGAGGTTGGTGAGAGAGGAAAGTTTGGGCCAGAATTGATCAAGCACACCGCCGAGTTAGTAATTAAGATATGGGATATGATGAAGACTGCACAGAGCCGATAGAAAATCTATGTCGATAAGCATCGAAGAGAGTTGGAATTTGCAGTAAGCGACCACGTATTTGTGAAAATAGCACCTCTGAAGGGTGTTATGAGATTTGGAAAGAAAGGCAAGCTCAGTCCGAGGTTCATAGGACCATTTGAGATTTTGGAGAGGATTGGAACAGTAGCCTATAGAGTTGGCGTTACCACTGACGCTAGCCGGAGTACACAATGTGTTCCACATCTCGATTTTGCGAAAGTACATGTCGAACCATTCACATGTACTAAAATTTGAGCCTCTACAATTAACTCCAAATATGTCATACGAGGAAAGACTCACACAAATACTAGGAAGACAAGAAAGAAGACTATGAAACAGGATTATACCAATGGTCAAAATAGTGGCTAAATCACAGAAGAAGAGGCTACTTGGGAAACTGAGAGGGACATGAGGAGTCGCTACCCGGAGTTATTTGGTAAGTTTTAATTTCGAGTACGAAATTTCATTTAAGGGAGTGAGGAATTGTAAGGTCCAAAACGCGATAACGTAATCCAACTGCATGCAAATCTAGAAAAAAATGAGAAATAGCTAATTAAATGATTTTAATTGCATAAATTAATTATGTTAGATATGTTTTTATGGTTAGGATGTAGTTTTCTACTTGGATGCATTAAAACTATGTTGTAAAGGTCATTAGACATGCGATCGAGGAACGGAAACCGGGGACCACATGAGGGAAAATATTTTTATTAAATAATTAATTTTAATTATTTAATATATGGTATATGGTATTTTTTAAAATGGTAACTTTTGGGGTGTTTTTACACTTCGAGTCGTATTTTAAACCATTATTCGATTTTTGATAAAAATATGAACTTTTTGAGAACTCGGCTATTATTTTCACACACTTTCCTAAACAAAATATTTTAAATATTAACTAATGGGCTTAATGGGCCTAATTTACCATGGTTAATGCGCCTAGGTTTGTACTTGAGTATTTAATCTAAATAAAAGCCCCAAACCTCTCACCATAAACCTCATAATTCTCGCCCCAACCCCTCTCTAAAATACTAGGACTCTTCCTTCCGCACCAAGCACACACAACATGTAAAATTGGGGACGAAGCCACGGTTTTGAAGAGAAAAATCAGCAAGGTCCTCCATTCATCGACGTTCTTCGCATCTCAACTTGTTTTTCGTGCGTAAAATACGCAAAGGCACGCCTTAATCCCTTTTTCTCATCCTTCACACCATAATATATTTTTGATAGATGTTTGCATGCAAAACATGATAAACTTGATGTATTTTCGTTTTTATGGATACCCATGCATATAACTTATGATTTTTGGTTCCAAACTTGTTTTAATGATGCACAAAGGGGCTGCCATGGTACGGGTAACTTGGAGGGATGTTTTTCCTACGTGTTGAAGGTCCATAGAAGCCTAGACAAGGACTGCACAAGTAGGGGAGATAACTTGAACGAAAATCGCATGCCTTGGTGTACTAAGGTTTCGGCTAGGGCTTGTAGGGGCCTGCAGCTCCTTGCTGCTGATAGGGCACGACCAAGGGACACCAGGGGATTGCGTGAGGATCCTAAGGAGGCTGCATGGTGTCTGGCTCGAAGGCTAGGCACAAGCCGCGCCTAGAAAGGCTGCACGAGGAGTCCTAGGGCACGGGTGAAGGGCTGCGGATTCTAGGCGGGTTAGCTTCTTTCCAGTAGCTTGTTGGGGGTTCGATTAGGGTCCTAGGGTCAATGGTTTGGGCTGGACATGCTGGATAGGGCTAAAGCCGAGGTATAAGAGGATTCAAACCAATTAGAACTAGGACTCTTTGTTCAGAAAGTTTCAGTAGGCATCCTAGGGTGTTCAAAGGTCTTAATGGGCTTCAATTGGGTTGAAAATAGTTTAATTAGGTGTTACTAAGCTTTGGTCAAAGTTTGGTAATTTTGGATAAGTTTCGAGTCCATACGAGTCAAAACTGGGATGTACGTCTAAGTTTAAAAACGAATCGAGGAATTTAATAAAAAGCTAAATTTTAAGCCTAAGGAATATTTAAGGGAGTGTTTTAAGGTAATAGGTTAAGTTTAGAATTACTTGGGACGTCGTTTCGAGGTCTGGGGATAAATACGAAAAATTATGCTTCTAGGGATAAAACGATTATTTTACACCTGAAAAATGCTGGACGTCCTGGCAGTTCCCTGAATGCTGTAAATAATGTTAAAATGTTTATTTTATATGTTTATGGAATTTTATGATTAAACGTTAATGCTAAAAGACATGTTGCATGCTTAGTTTAAAAGAAAAATGATTTAATATGCTTGGCTTTTGATAAGTGATGGAAATATGAAAAGTTGAATGAGGTGAAGTAATTGTGACTAATATGATGATACGATGATTATGATGATACGATGATATGTAAGGTCAAGGCTCAGTTGACGGGTGAATGTGTCGCTGATGTCCCCGCCGCCCAGTACTTTGGTTACACATAGATGGATCTATCGACCTTCAGCTGATACGAAAGTCACAATTAACGATCTGAATTTAATAAAAGAAAAATGTATACGTATATGATGAAAGAAAATATGATATGATATGCGGAAAGGAAAATGTTTATGTTTATGTTCATGAAAAGTTATTTTATGTAAAAGTATTTTAACTGTTGCATGTGGATATATATGTATTACTTGTTATCATGGTTAAGGTTTGACGACTCATTAGACTCACTAGGTGTGGTTGATGCAGATGAGCATGAATATGATGAAGGTCTTGATGGTTGAACTAGCTGGGCTGAAGAAGCACATAACCCGAAGACCGTCGCTAGTTTTCCGCATTTATGTTTATGACTTATGTTAATTATTTAAATTACTTTGAAGTTTTTATTGCTTATGATGCTTTTGATAGGTTTTGAGAGGATGTTAGAGTTAAGCTTATTTTTGAAATAATGCTAGTTGAGGTTGGTTGACGTTTTACGACTTTATCATTGAATTACTTTCTTTTGGATTTTTAAATAATTACTTGGTAAGTTATTATTAAATGGCGCAAAAATTATATATATGTATGTACAAGCATATGTTTGGCCGAAGTTTTTTTTTTAAAAAAATTTCTAGTACTTTTAAAGAAAAACAAGTAGTGGACGTTTCATATTATCTGTTGATAGGGCACTGTCAGGACTGCTAACCTAACTCAGTGCAAAATGACCATTTTCCATCCAAACTTATCAAACGCCTTGAAGACATATTCTTAATCAATTCTTAGACGTAAACTCGAGCCCACACTTTCACTTCTATGATTCGTTAAAACTTAGACGAGAGTCCCGATTTTAACCCGAAACTTAACCATAGTTCAGAGAATCCTAACCAAACCCCGTATGACCCAATTAAACTATCAATAACCTCGGACACATTGACATATCAACACCCAAAACGAACCATGTCTACTAAAATCTCTAAAACACATGTACTGGACTAGCGCCTAGGCGCTGGATGTGTAGCGCTGCTGTGGGGACCCGGACGCTAATCATATTCTTAATCATCATTGGGACAATTCAATTCATTATAATAAACAGGGTTTAAATTTTTTTTTTAAATGCGGAATGTAATGGAATTCAATCTAATATACATATCAGTATAAGGTTACAAGTCTTGTACAACAAGCATCAAACTCAAACTAAGGTTCAACAACTAAATGTCAAGTGTTGAATCCTATCTACAGCAACGTCAAAGTCCGTAGTCTCCACTCTAATCACGATCACTCATCATCTCCTCGACCCTGATCCTGTCCCACCTGTTGCCATGCAGACATACAAACACGACAACAGCCGGATAACTCCGGTGAGAATAAAATCCTAGTATAAATCAATGAAACATGCGATCAAATAAACAATGTAAAAGCATGTAACAAATATCAGTAATATATATCAAATCTGAAAACATAATCAATATAAAACTGTCAATCAGACTCGTGACTCTACGTCTCAGACTAGACTCATTCCTAGTCTAGGGATCCCGATTTTCAGACGTTGGCATTCCTATATCGAATTTTAGTAATAGAAAAAACTCCAATTCTATTCAATCGATATAACCAAACATTCGGTGTCTTGAACTATCCGTCACAGACTTTAGCACTATCGCCAAATCACTGTCTTGTGACAATGTGCAATGTGCCAGTGACGATTCCATCACTATCTGGCACTTATGTCACAAGATCACTCGTCTAATACATGCTTTCTATAAATCAATAGAACAAGCATATCAATTCAAATCAATGCACATAATAACAATAAGTATGTGATTTAGGGAAACTAAAAATATCATACTCGAGTCGTTCTCCTGGTACCACATTGACTTATACCTTTCGTTCGTAGTCTCGGTCTGAAGAATTGGAAGTTCTGAATTCAAAACATGTCTCTGTCAATCTGAAATGACATATCGAGAATAGCAATATCAACATTCCATTCCCAATTCAATACTAACTCCGATCAATCTGAATCTAATTCAAAATCAACGGCATAACGGCACAATCCCGATATCCCCGTCAATACAATATCAACATATATCAATTACAAATCATAACCCATATCCGCTACAATCTGTAATCAATCAATAATCCAAATCTGTTCAATTTCAATCGATAAAATGAGAAAATCATAACAATTCCAAAATCAACTTGTTCTTCGATCTGACTTCGATTCTACGATGTCTAGTATTCCCAGAACACATAATAATGAACAATTAATAATTCCTCGAATATCATAATTTCAAATGATAACAGAACTCAATAAAACTTACGTCCAGTTGTAGCTGTCGACGAAAGGAGTACGGTACTGTGTTCGGATTTAAAATCTGATATACGGATAGTATAAAATCACGATTTGAAGCTTCTAAAAATCTTTGCAATTCCCTTGAGCTCTCGGCTGTTTCTCCTTTCCGAAATGTTGAGGAAGACCAAATTTTATAATCAAATGCATGACAAGTGTCCCACTCAAGTCATAATTGCACTTTAGCCCCTGAAGTCTTCACTATTTGCAATTTGATCCTCACAACTCTTTTTAATTCAATTTCAATCCTATGGAATTGTAAAACCAGAGAATATGACTTAGCATTCCAAAATTCATAATTTTAATAATCTCAGATTAAAATAATAACATCTCGGGCCTTACAGCTGCGTTGCTTGGTAAGTGCCTAGGTGCCATGCACCAGCGCTGCGTCGCTACAAGGGTAGAAGCTCAAGCGCTGCGGCGCCACTCCTGCGAGCAAAAACCCTAAATTTTAACCTCGAAGCCAAAACATCCTACGCTCACTCGACCCAGACCAGGCTCAAACCAACCTATCCTAGACCACAACTGACCCTTCCTGAACTGCCCTAGCCATGGCCCTCAGCCCCATGCTCTCGAATGCGCACGAACCACCCGAACGCCCCTAAAACTGAACCAAAAACAACGAATACGATCTACCTCATACCAAACCATTCCAGATCTGATCCTAGTGCTTAACACCATCAACCAGACGTAATTTGAGACCTCTAACCCTCGATCCTGGCAGCCCCTTAGAAAACACGATCAAAATGTGAGAAGCATGCAAGTAAATTCGAGTTTCATGTATTTTTTCGATCCCAATCAAGAATAAATCATTAGATCCTTTAAACATCATGCATAATCAATCAAAGACATGTAATATGGTGTGAAAGACGAGAAAATAAAGTAATTGGACGTGTCTTTGCGATTAAATGCTCGAAAAACAATGTAAGCGATGTGAGAGACGGACACCGGAGGGACGGGATCCCCAACATATCCTCTTTGTCACAGTCATTTCACATCACTCAAAATATTTTTCCTTTCTCTTTTGCCTTTTTAAAACATAAAATATCATTTCTTTTCCACATTTGAAAAATAGCACTTTTCCCACAGTAAAGAAAATTGTAAAATATTATAACTTTTCAAAAATAACATTTTTCAGTAAAAATTGTACAGCTTTACCATAAACCATAAAATATCATATTTTCATAAAAATCATTTAACATGCGTTATGATCCTTCGGGACGCTGCCAAGCTTAAACGTATTATCCAAGTGTAAAATGGCCGTTTTGCCCCTAGACGTAAAATTTCCCGATTTTGACTTTTTTTATTTTTAATGAAATGAGCTTCTCCCAAATAATTATTTAATCTTAAATCTAATTTTCAATAATTTTATTTAGCTTAAATTCGAGGCTTTCGATTTAATTCATTAATTACTAATTCGTGAGGTGTTTAATTCTCGAATTAATTCAAACTTGAATATTCTCTTCCCAAATTTTAAACATAAACTTTTTATTACCTAAACTACCCTTTCAAATCATGAGTCACCTCGTGGGCCCATGGTTCGAACCTTCCCCCTTAATTTTTGAAATATGACCCTTATTTGAAAACCCCGAGCCATCTCACAATTTACTCGAGCACGCCCGAGCCACCTCGAGCCAAACCCATGCCAACTCATCTAGGAACTCTACCGACCGAGACCAGCCCTGGCCTGATCGAAAAGCCTCTTTCCCCTAACCCCGATTGGTGCGCAAGTCTCCTAGGTTCACTAGGACTCCTAGTTAGCTTAGGACTCAACCAACCCCTTAACCCTCCACCAGCACTGCCCCTCACTGACCCTGGACCGTGCTCAGCCTCGTCCCAGACCAGCCCAAGCCCTCGAACCAGCTCCGTGAGCCCTGAAACAGAACAAGAGTCGCGTGCCTGTCATCTTGTGCGCACAAGAGTCCTACTTCGCGTTGTACTCTTTGCGCAAGCCACCACCGAGCCTAGCCCTTTATAACCCTCACTGGACCATCTTAGGGCCCGTCTAGACCACCTAGCCCAGCCCCACACTGAGTCCATCCCCCCTTTCCCCCTACTGCCTCCATGCGTGCATGGGTAAGAGTCCTAGTTAACTAGGACCCTCCCGTAGCCACTTCCCTCGAACCCTAGCCACCCTAGGACTCTACCTGACCCCTCACCGCGACCCTCACTATGCCTCAGCCCAGCCTGGCCAAGCCATGCATCGCACGAGCCCTCCCCAAGCCGAGCCATCAAGTGTTGTTTGTTAGACAACCCTAGGCGCTTCTCCTTTGATCGTGCAACATTCCAGCCCAGCCCTAGTTTTATTGCCTTAACGACTCTTTTCCGTCCCTAGAACATATCCTAATGGCAGCGTGTCCTTAGGATCGTAACATTTTTCAAATGAACGTAAAAACTTTCAAACTTTGCAAATAAGCGTAAATTCGTAAAACCCATCGAACGTAAATATTTTTCATGCATAAACAATTTAAACATGCATATTATGATTTGAATGTGGCGTCAAAGAGTTTAGAAAAGGTGCATTTGCATTTAAAACGCTCGAATACACGATCGTCGGCGAAGAAGGACGAACGGACGACGAAGAATCCTAGCTTTTCTCCCCTTTCCTATGTTCGAATTGTGTGTGTGTGTGAGCGTGTGTTTTCGGTTGCAAGGGCTGATATGAGGGTTTCAAAGCCTAGGTATCTTATTTATTGATTTAATTTTGCATGTTAATGGGCTTTGGTTTTGGGCCTCCAAGTATAGAAGCAATTGGGCCTACACAATTTAATTAAATTGAGCCCAATAATTCTTATTTAATTGAAACATAAAAGTTTATAAAATTTATTTTCCAAAAATAATATTTTTGATCTTTTTAAAAACTCCTCGTTTGTTCAAAACCGGTTTCCCGGGTAAAATCGAGCTCGACTCATAAAATAATTCGAATTCTACTATTTTTAGAAAATTAAATCATTTTTAATCATATTAAAAAGTCTTGAGAATATTTAGTGAAAAATATTTATTCTCGTTTTGGTCGTCTCCGATCTCCTTTCCCCAGCCAAGTATCAAAAATTCAGGGTAAATCCTTCAATTTCAAAAAATCATGTCATATAATCATTTAATCATGCAATCATACATTTAATCATTTAATATGCATCAAGTAAGCATTTAAAATCAATTAAATAAAACAATTCAAATAATTTGCATGCATGTGGTTTACGTAGGTTTGGTTTTTCGGACGTTATAAATTTCTCCCCTTTAAATAGAAATTCGTCCTCGAAATTTGACTTGACTTGATAATTGAAAAGGTTGGTTCCTCAAATTCACCTCAAACTTAACCCTCTAGTTTAAATTTTTCTCTTTATTTCGGTCCTTACAATCTCGAAAATTGTATTTCTAACCCAAATATTTTCAATGTCATCTCCTAAATTCAGATCAAGTAGAACATGCAACCTATTCTCCTCTAAGTTCTTCGATATTTCAATCGATTTCCTTGACTAATTTAACATTTTACATGGAAAATGCAACTAACCATGGATTCTTTTCTTTTATCTAAATTTAAGAACTCCAGACAAAGAATTAAACTACATAATAATAATGAAATTTGGATGTTGTTTACTAATCAATATTTCCATTGAAGGAAAACAGAAAGACGTGCAGCAAGTTGAGGAGAAAAGATGGAAAGTTTAGAAAATGAGTGTTTAGAAGCACGTAATTGGATGAAATTTGGTGAGATATACCATTTTAGTGTTGACTAGATCTCTTGTGTAACGACGGTCTTACGAATCTTTATCTGTGAGACGGGTCAACCCTACCGATATTCAAAATAAAAAATAATAATGTTAGCATAAAAAGTAATACTTTTTAATCGATGACCCAAATAAGAGATTCGTCTCACAAGAGCTTTGTGTTTAGTGTTTGGCAAAATGAGATTGATATTGATGGGATTTCTTAGGATTTCATTTAACTAAGTGAAAATCTTTAACAAATTAGTGTGATTTCATAGGATTTGCGTTTTAAAACAATAAATTATTTTTACTATTAAATTTATATTAATTATAAGGGTTAAGTTCATTAGTTTTCATCCAGGTTTGTCATATTAACAAAAAATTCAACTATATTTAAATATTACACTCATATTTGTGAAAAGTAACAAATTGATACCTTGTAACAAGATACACCCCTCATATTTTATTTTTCTTAAATTTAACCTCTAAAAATTTAGGATGAATTCAAACTCAAGGGAGTAAAATGTGAGATAAATTCAAACTTAATGGGTATTTGTAATTTTAGAAATTATTTGATTTATTTCTTCATTTTGACAAACCTCAAGAGGGTAAATGTAACATTTTAATATAGTTTTTTTTTTGTAATTATGATACAATTTAAGGGAGATAGGTATAATTAACTCTACTTATAAATTGTTTTTTTATAAAAATTTTACTGTTGGGTATCGATAAAGAGTTTAGAGGGAGGGTGAATAAACTCTTTCCTTTGTTTAACGATTTTGCAAATGGTGCTAGAATCCTGTTAGAGATTATAGTTGATCTTGTTGGAATGTAAGTCCAGCAGATCACAATAAGTGCGAAAATGATCCAATAGAGTACGATGAGAAATAATAAAACAGTAGGCAGTAGAACAGTGGTTGTTTCTAGAAGTTCGAAGATAAAATCTTCTACGTCTCTCATTCTTCTGTTTCCAGAAGGTATCACTAAAAGACTTTCGATTTTACAGTACAACACTTGTACACACTCACTTTAGTAGTGCTTACCCTTAGCCAACTAAAACTCTTAGTTACACAACTCCGTAAAAACGAATAGAACAAAGTTCTGGAAAAGACTCTTTTCCAGTTTACAAACTCTTCTCAATGATATATTAAGATGTTTAGCTTGAAGAGGTTTATGAAGCATCAACAACACAAAATGATCTCAGAAGATCGGATATTGATGATAAAGTGTGTGTTGTTTTACTGTATGTTGAGCTTTGAAGATGAGTAGTAGTTGATGATAGCTCAAACTTATGTTGGAATAATCGTTGTGTTGATAAAGATAATAACGTATCTTTTTATAAAGAATTGATTTTCTTATATATAGAAAGCTTGAATCCAACGTAAACAAAAACGGCTTCTTTTGACTCCTGATAGAATTAGCTTTATTAATAAAAAGGTTCCTGCAGAAAGCTTTCAGAATAATCAGTATTTGCTTTATACCAAAGCTGGTAAGACGTATTAAATAACATCGTATAGCATTAATGGTGCAATTAATACTTGTACTAGGTAAAGTAACGGTAACATTTAAGATAGTAACGATCAAGTAAAAGACGTTAAGTTTCTTCTGCTTAAACTAAGTTATGCTTATAAAGCTACGTTCTGCTTCTGGTTTTTCTAAGCTGATAAGTACTCGAAGAGTATTGCTTTGTTAATGAGATATGATAGCTTCTGTTTTTATATAGTCTTCTGGTTTATCTATTATGACCTACTAGTTTCGACTCTCATCACCAAAATTAAATAAGTCTAACAATTTTCCCCCTTTGCGATGATGCCTAAACCTAGATGTTAGTAAAGATGAATATAAAAGCAGATAGTACAATAAGATAATCGATAAACAAGAAAATAGTAAAACAGAGTTCAAAAGAATTTAATCATCAGTTCCAATGTCTCTAATCATTGTTTCCTCATCCTGAGGATCTTGGTTTCTGATGGAGGATTCTGCATGATGACCTCCAGATTTGCCTTCTTCTCCGCCTTCTGCTTCTCCCTTTTTGGCATCATTGGCTTGAATACGAAGTGAGCAAGTCGTCCACTCTATCAGTAAGAGTAAGGATGCCATTATTTAGTATCTCCAGAAATGGTGCCTGATTTGAAACTCGTTCATTTAGATCAAGAATAGATTAAGATTGAGACTCAATCTTGGCGTCAATAGTTACAAGTTTCGAGTCCAAGGCCTGTACTGTGGTGGAGACTGATTGAATAGCCGAATCATGTCTAGAGATAGTTGTAATGATGTCTGAATGACCAAGCAAGATGCTGGCGTGACTTGAGACAACATTTTGTCTAAACAGGCTGGTTTCGACATGCAATTTGGCCAAAGATTCTGACGTGCGAGTGACTTCCTTTGAGATGCGGTCATGGAAGAATCTGGTGGCACTAACCTCACCAGCACATTCAAAAGACAACTGTTTAACAATTTCGGACAGATTGTCAAGATTTCTCCTCAGAATATCTATCTCGAATTCAAGATCAAACGGTGCTTCTGCTGGGGAAGGTGTTCCTTCGAGCATACGCTGTCTGTTTGCTTCAATTTGAGCATTACGAGCAGGAGATCTTGAGGGAGGGAGAATCAAGGCAGTAGAAGGATCAACTTCTGTTTGAGCAGTAGAAGGAGCAGTAGTCTCTTTTGCATAAATGCCTCCAGCAGTAGTTGGTTCAGTAGCTGCACTTTCATCTGGTTGGGCAGCTTCCGTGGCTTCCAGTTGCTCAGCGGTTGGAATAGATTCAGATCGAACATTTAGAATAGCTTCCATTTCCGCTTGATGTTCAGCAGAGAAAACCTCCAAATTCTGCAGTGATTGGGCAGCTTCTGATTCTGCCAAGGGTAAGTCTGTTGTCGAGCTTCTGGTTGGACCACACATCAGCTTGAACTGCTTCTGGTGCAGTAGAAACAGTAAGAACGATAGATTGAATGACTTCATCAACTGAAGCCAATTCTCGAACAGAGAGAAGATATGATGATTGAGTAGGAGGCTTTGGAGATGTAGGAGTACTGGAAACCTTAGCTTCTGAGGGAGCTATAGTCCTTTCCTCAACTGGCTTAGTATGAGTAAAGTCTGGAATAAAGCCTACTGAATACTGTACAGTCTCTCCAAATTCCTGTTCTTAACTAAAGGGAACAAAGTCTTGTCTACTGTGCCGATTGTAAAGTCATGATTGACAAGAAATTGTGAGAATGTGTCATACCAAGCTCGAGGTGCCTGTTTTAAATCATACAGGGCTTTATGTAATTTAACACATGATGCAGTAAGAAATGATCAATAAAATCTGGAGGTTGCTCAACATAGACCTCTTCTTGTAGTAAACCATTTAGGAAGGCACATTTCACGTCCATCTGATAAAATTTGAAATTTTTGAAATCAGCAAAGGCTAAGAATATTCTGATAGCTTCAAGCCTTACTACTGGTGCATAGGTTTCATGATAAGTGCAAGAATTGCACTTAATTTATATGTTAATCCTTTTTATCTATGCTGGTTTCGAACAGAATTACGCGTGATTTTTGTTGTTTTTGTGTCGTGCAGGGGATATACAACTTGTTGATGGTTTGGAGCAATTATAGATGTTTTTTAGCGTGAAACTGCGATAAACAAGAGCTGCAGACAAAAGTCTCACGTATTCACGTGGGATCGTTGAGGATGTACTGGTAAAAATGGATAAATTTATTTTTCCTGCTGACTTTGTGATATTAGATATGGAAGAGGATCATGATGCTCCATTAATCTTTCGGAGACCGTTCCTAGCGACTAGAAGGGCATTGATAGATGTGCATAAGGGTGAACTCACCTTAAGAGTTGGTGGAGAAGAAGTCATTTTTAATATTTATCAAGCCATGAGGGGATCGAATGAGGTAAGTACTTGTAAAAGCATCGATGTTATAGACTCATGTATGTCTCTTAATTGTGCAGGAACTAGGGATCCTCTGGAGAGCTGTTTGACAAGTGCTACAGGAACTGTTGATGAAGATGATTGGGAAGTGAAAGAGCAACTGATGGCTCATGAAGGATCACAGAAAGAAAGAAAAACGGATGCACCGCTTGAGGAATTGGAGGTACACGAGAAAACAAAGGTAATACCTCCTTCCCCTGATTTGAAAGAGCTGCCAAGTCACTTTTGCTATGCATTTTTAGGTGAAAAATCGATATATCCGGTAATCATCTCTTCCTCTCTTACTTGTACTGAAAAGATAAATTATTGAGAGTATTGAGGAAATTTAAAACTGCTTTAGGATGGTCGATTTCTGATATTAGGGAAATTAGCCCCACTATATGCATGCATAAAATTTTGATGAAGGATTCATATACTCCTTATGTGGATCACCAGAGGAGGTTGAACCCAGCAATGAAAGAGGTTGTGAAAAATGAGGTACTGAAATTACTGAATGCTGGTGTAATTTATGCTATTTCTGACAGTAGTTGGGTATCTCCTGTGCAAGTTGTACCAAAAAAGGGTGAAATAACTGTGGTTAAAAATTAAAATAATGAACTAATATCTACTCGTACTGTAACTGGCTGGCGAGTATGTATTGATTATCGAAAGTTAAACAATGCCACACATAAAGATCATTTTCCTCTGCCTTTTATTGATCAAATGCTTGATAGACTTGCTGGTTATTGTCATTACTGTTTTTTAGATGGTTATTCAGGTTAAAACCAAATTGCTATAGCGCCAGAAGATCAAGAGAAGACTACTTTCACGTGTCCCTATGGCACGTTCGCTTTTAGAAGAATGCTTTTTGGGCTCTGCAATGCACCTGCTACTTTTCAGAGGTGTATGATGGCCATATTCGCAGATATGATGGAGGAAATAATGGAAGTCTTCATGGATGACTTTTCGGTATTTGGTTCTTCGTTTGATCATTGTTTACATAACATATCCCTTGTTTTGCAGAGATGCCAGGATAAGAACTTAGTTCTTAATTGGGAGAAGTGTCACTTTATGGTCAAAGAAGGTATTGTTCTTGGACATAAAGTGTCCTCTAAGGGATTAGAGGTGGACCAAGCTAAAGTCGTTGCAATCGAAAAACTTTCCCCACCCAGAAACATCAAGGGAATAAGAAGCTTTCTAGGACATGCGGGGTTTTATCGTAGATTTATTAGAGATTTTTCTAAGATTACTAAACCCATGTGTAACTTGCTTGAAAAAAATTGACTTTTATATTTGATGATGATTGTTTGCAGGCATTCGAGAAGATTAAAATGACATTGGTGACTGCATCGATCATGATAGTGCCGGACTGGAAGGAGCCCTTTGAGCTAATGTGTGATGCAAGTGATTATGCAATAGGCGCTATCTTTAGCCAAAGAAGGGAAAAGATGTTTAGGGCGATTTACTACGCAAGCCGCACGATGGATGCTGCACAGCAAAATTACACTACGATCGAGAAGGAGATGCTTGCAGTAGTATTTGCCTTCGACAAATTCAGACCTTATTTGATTGGCACAAAGGTAATCATTTTCACTGACCATGTAGCTATTCGCTACCTATTCGCCAAGAAGGAATGCAAAACCACGCTTGATAAGGTGGATTTTGCTATTACAAGAATTTGACTTTGAGGTCAAGGATAAAAAAGGTAGTGAGAATCAAATAGCTTACCACTTGTCGAGGCTTGAGTTGGAGGATAAGAAAGAAGAAGGAGCTATACAAGAAACATTCCCAGATGAGCAACTCTTTGAGGTAAACACGGTAATTCCTTGGTTTGCTGATATTGCAATTTTTTTGTCTTGTGGTACCCTTCCTCCAGATTTGAGCTATCATCAGAAGAATAAGTTCGTCCATAATATCAAGTTCTATTATTGGAATGATCCATTTGTGTATAAGAGATGTGCTGACCAAGTGATTAGGAGATGCGTGGAGGGTATCGAAGCACATCAAATTCTGGAGAAATGCCATTCTTCACCATATGGTGGACATTTTGGAGCGTCACGAACAGCAGCTAAGGTATTGCAATCTGATTTTTATTGGCCTAGTTTATTTAAAGATAGCTATACCTTAGTAAAATCATGTGATAGATGCCAGAGGTTAGGAAACATCTCTAGGCATCACGAATTACCACTGACAAATATTTTGGAAGTGGAACTTTTTTGACGTTTGGGGTATAGATTTCATGGGACCCTTTCCTCCTTCTTTTGGTAATTCTTATATTTTATTAGCTATGGATTATGTTTCGAAATGGGTGGAAACAATCGCCACCAATACTAATGACGCTCATGTTGTAGTTAAATTCGTGCATAAGAACATCTTCACAAGGTTTGGAACACCGAGAGCCATCATAAGTGACGAAGGTACGCATTTTTGCAATAGAATTTTCAACTCACTTTTGGCTAAATACAGTGTGAAGCACAAAGTGGCCCTAGCATACAATCCTCAGGCAAATGGACTAGCTGAGGTATCCAACCGGGAAATTAAACAAATACTGGAAAAAACTGTCAACACCAACCGGAAGGATTGGGCCATTAAGTTGGATGATGCATTATGGGCTTATCGAACTGCATTCAAGACGCCTATTGGGATGTCTCCCTATAGGCTAGTATTTGGGAAGGCATGCCACTTGCCACTGGAACTGGAGCACCCAGCATTCTGGGTAGTTAAAAAGTTGAACTTTGACCTGAAAGCTTCTGGCGATGTCAAAAAACTACAGTTAAATGAGATGGAGGAATTCCGCAATGATGCATATGAGAATGCTAAGATCTATAAAGAGCAGACCATGAAATGGCATGACAAAATTATTATACGAAGGGAGCTCAAACCCGGACAAGTACTGCTATTCAATTATCGTCTGAAGTTGTTTCCTGGTAAGATGAAATCGCGTTGGTCAGGGCCATTTGTAGTGGAAACAGTATATCCTCATGGGGCTATCGAGCTGAGGTGCAGTGATGGATGAACTTTCAAAGTCAATGGACAACGGGTTAAGCCTTACTATGGGACTGAAGTAAGGAATATCGACAGTGTCAAGTTGAGAGAACCAAACTGAACAGACTGGTGACAGCCGGGCTGACGACGTTAAACTAAGCGCTTGTTGGGAGGCAACCCAACCAGTATCTTTTATTGCTTTCGTTTTCTTTATTTGCTTTTCTTTTATTTTCAGTAGTATAATTACTTTTATGTTTTCTTTTTATTTAATTTGGCATGTGAAGATTAGATACTGATTTATGTGTTTTTATGTAGGTACAAGTTGAAACAAGGCAAGGAGAGAACTCACTTCGGCAAAAGTTGCACCTGAATAGCGCCTAGGCGCTATACAAGAAGCGCCGCAGCACTAAAAGCTGAGAAGGAAGCGCCTAGGCGCTGCCAAGGATGCGCCGCAGCGCTAAAATGCGAAGACTAAGCGCCGCAGCGCTAGATATTTAGTGCCTAGGCGCTGAAAGCCGAAGGTTAAGCGCCGCGGCGCTACTTACTAAGCGCCGCGGCGCTTGTTCGTATTATAAAAAGAAAAGGGATCGAGACTTCATTCTTCAGAAAACCAAAGCAGCGCCGCGGCTCCCCCGCTCTTCACCAACAACAAAATCGTCCCCCACTATAAATCTCCCACAAATTCAACCTCTAAACACCACAATACACCACCCATATCATCCCCAAACCAAATCAACTTAAATTTGCTACTCCTAGACCATCCTTTGGATCGCAAATTTCTAAAAAACAAATCTTCAACGGACCAATCCGGAGGAACTACAGGCATATCTGGGTCAACAAATCATAAGGTAACAATCTTTGGTGTAGTAAGTTCTGATTTTAATGCTTGAATCCCGAAGGATTTAGGTTTTGAAGTACGTACGCCAAGTGTTCGATCAATTGTCTCAGTGAGTTTGTTGTTAGGAATTGTTGGAGTCAGAGAATTGCTTGTGGAAGGAATCGTTATTTGATTATTTCTGTTGATATTGGAGGTGTTGCATCGTTGAATATTGTTGTTAAGTGAGTTGATATTGAATTGAAACATGCCGCCAAGGAAGAAAACCAAGCAGGTTCAATCTGGGGAGGGCGAGTCGTCTACCGCTACTTTTGATAGACAGCAATTCTGGAATGCCGCTGTGGCCGAAAACTATTCCAAATTACAAGATAAAAGCATGCAGCAAGAAAGAGGGATGGATCAGAGCATCCCGGATTGCACGACATTGATTGTTGCTAGGAATATTCATTGGGCTGAGTTTTTGAAACCGCCGGCAGACGCCGTGATCTCCCTTGTGCAGGAATTTTATGTTAATCTAAAGGTCAAACACGAGAATTATCAAGTGAAGGTGCGGGGGCGAATGGTTGCCTTCGATAGCACAACAATTAATTCGCTGTATTCGATGCCAGAATACGAAACAGATGGGTACACACTGTTCATTCGAGAGGCCTACCCCTATGAGACGGTCATTAACACACTATGTGAGGTGGGCACGGTTTGGAAACTGAATAATCAACGAGCCCCAGTCACATTCCCTGCGACGTCCATGAAGAGGGAGGCATACCACTTCGTCATTTCGTGATTGATGCCATCTGGTCACGTATCTGATGTGACAAAATCGAAGGCAGCCTTGGTTTACTGTATCATCACCGGCAGGACAGTTGATGCGGGCAGCGTGATTATGACTTCGCTGTTGCAGGCTTCTCGGGGCACTTCCACTGTGAGTATGCCACACTCCTCTACCATTATTGTTCTATGTCGGCTAGCAGGGGTTGTGTGGGAGGATAGCGAGGCCTTATTGCATACAAAAGGTGACATCTTACTGGTTGCTAGACTCCCGCGAGATCGGAGACAAAGACAGATTACGAGTGCTCCGGGAGAGGCTTCAGGGAGTGGAGCGCAGCCACCTCCCGTCCCACAGGCACATGCAGGGAGAGGACAAATAGCGCACGAGCGTCTCGATGACATCGAGCGTATTACGAGGCGACAGTGGCGGATGAAACGAGAGCACATGGACTATGTATATGATTTTAATCAGGGGCTCGCACAGCAACACCCTGCAGCCGTATTTCCCCAGCCACTGGCATTTTCACACAGACCTATCGAGGATGACGAGGAGTACTATGATGAAGATGATACTGAGATGTCAGGCGAGGACAGCGATTCCTGAAAAGCGCTGTATGAGGTACGTTTTCCCATATTCTTGCCTTATTACTGTACATTGGAGACAATGCACGTACTTAAGTTTGGGGGGTGGGGTCGTTCACTATCGTTTTCACTATCGTTTACTCTGTTTTACTTTTGAGTTTCAATTTTCGAAAAAAAAAAAATCGTTTATCTATTTCATTGCATGTTAAAATTGTTAGGACTAGTCATGGATAAGCTATAGTGAGGCCGATGATGAAAATAAAATCGTGAGTCTGAAGCAGGAATGTGTTCTTCATTACTTGGGAGTCACATTTTAATGCACTGTCATGTTTGTTGATATTATCGGTGCTCAGAGACAATTTGCGTGCCTGCGATGCTAATTAAACCAGAGAAGTCTGATTTTTAGTAATTCTCGCATGACATTGAATGACACTTTTGCGAACACAGAGATGATCTAGGAAATTTTTCTCAATGTCTTTGGGTCGTCCTTCTTTATTCTTTATCAATTGTTAGCCCATTGAGCCTCGAGTAGATTGAGATACTTGTCTTTTCTTCGTGCACCTATTTCATATATCATTTTGATTGAAAATTGCATGTGATTGGTTTGTATGAGTTGACTAATGGATTGACAGAAGTCTAGAACTTGTTTGAACTTTTTTCGAGGCGAAATACGGATAATATGTGACATAGGAATGATTTAGACGATCTTTGGAGCCTTTTTGAGCCTCCGAGCCTATCAAACGAAAATGAAATATCCCTAGTGTCCCACTTTGAGCCTGCTAAAAATCAAGTGCTGTGTGTCAATGACACACAAATAGCCCCCACTTATATCTATTCTACATCCCACAACAACTACCTTGTAATGCTCGGAATCTTATTTGATAAATTGCGATTATTGATTTATAAATTGCTGTTATTACGGACGGAAAGGATCGGACCGGGAAAGATGAGAAAATACATGAAATGTGTGCGAGGACAGTACCATTGACGCACATGCGCGACACGATGCGCGCATATGCGCAAGATGTGCAGAGGACCTCGCGCATATGCGCGAGTTGTGTGGAAGGACTTGGGCGTGACCAGAAGGTCTCGCGCATATGCGCGACTTGTGTGCGCGCATATGCACGAGCAGTCCAGTAGCCAAGGTGCAAAACAGAACGTTGGGCGCATATGCGCCGAGATAGTACGCGCATGTGCGCGAAGTGATTATTTTGCCATATGCCGAGACAGTAGGTCTCGCGCATATGCGCGGGGCTCGGGCGCGCATATGCGCGAGTCATGCAAGATGAAAAGGTGCCACTTGCCCCTTACATGCAACGTGTATATATATATAAGGATCAAACAATGGAATTCTCAGAAAAAGAAACGAGGAAAGAGAAGCTCTGGGGAAGAAAAGTTTCTTCGAAGACCAGGAATTTATTTGGCCGAGATCCGTCTGTCCGAATTTGAATCCGAGTATAGCACCGAGTTCCTAGCGACGACAGCTACAATAGGACGTAAGTTTTGTTACGTTTTGTTATCATTTGAAATTATGATATTGCCAGAATCGGATATGATTCATATATGGTGTTTCTGATATGTTAGACATTTTATAATCGAAACCGGATTGAAGAACGGATACCGTATAGAATTGTTATGATTTTCTGAGTTGGATTGATTGAGATATGATATCAGATTTGTATCGTTATTGATTATGAGATGTTGGGATTGATATCCAATTGAGACTATATTGCTGGGTATATCGAGATTATGCAGTTATAGCTGTTGAAACAGAATTTGATTCAGTTCTAATTATATCCAGTATTGATTTAAGTTGTATAGTGATAATATACCCTCGATATTGTTATTGCCAGATTGATATTGACAGGCTTTGAATCCGGGCTTTCGACAGAGTTAGATAGACAGAAAGAAAGGTATAAATCAATGTTGATTCGGGATTGCACAACTCGAGTTTGATTCAACTTGAGTTTCCCAAAATCACATCCTGAATTATATTGCATTGATATTTGCAATTTTTGAGATTGATTTGCTTAGTCTATTGCATTATAGCAAAGCAGGTGTCGAGTCATGGGCTGATGTGCCTAGTCATTGGCTGATGTGCCAAGTCTTTGGCTGATTCGCCAAGACACTGGATGATTGGTTTATATCGATGTCGCTTAGGAGTTGATTCATTCCTATCGCTGAAATTCGATATAGGTGCCCATATCCAGGAATCAAGATCCCTAGATTAGAAATGAGTCGAGTCTGAGATGACGAGTCTAGAGTTTTATTTACAGCCTCATATCGATATATGTCTTCTGAGTTGATACATGATGTTGATATATGTTTCATGCTTTTATATATGCTTTTATATGACTGCATGTTTGCATTGTTTATACTGAGATATATTTCTCACTGGAGTTATCCGGCTGTTGTCTTGTTTGTATGTGTGCATGACAACAGGTGGGACACTGATCAGGGTCACGAAGAGAATGAGAGATTCCAGATTAGCGTGGAGATTCGGACTTAGAGTAGAGTGAATTGCAGTACTTGATGTAGTGGCTGAACTCTAGTTGGAATAAACATATGTTGTACATGATTTGTACTTTATGTTGATGTTTATATCAGATTGATTACTTTACGTTTCCGCATTGTATTTTAAAAAAAAATTTAGACCCAGAATAATTAAATGATCCTAATAATGATTAAGAAGATGTATTAGGTTCGGGTCCCCACAGCAGGTGGTATAAGAGCAGTAGGTACCTTAGACTGATATAGGAGATAGTGATCGGGGTAGAATGAGTTTTCTTTCCTTGCTTTTGATTGCTAGCATGTGTTACTATTTTGAAATGCATGTTTGCCTGTTTATCTGATTTGATTTGGTAACATGTGCTATTGAGAATGAATCAGAACCGATTCTTGATCAGCAGTAAGATGATCAGAGGAGGGCTGAAACAGGTTTGTTATATTTGGTTACTAACCCTTTTGGTAATCAGATATGCCTCATCGAAGAGTACCAGAACAGGGTAGCATTTCGAATCCTCCAATGGATGTAACAGAAACACCGATGGAAACATTGTTAAAGAGATTTCAGTCATTCCATCCACCGACTCTAAAGCGTACCGAGACTTCTGTTGACTGCGAGAGTTGGTTAGACGAGATTGAAATGTTGTTTGAGTCTTTGGATTACACTGATGAGCGGAGAGCGAAACTGATTGGGCACCAGTTACATGATGTTGCAAAGAACTGGTGGATTACAACAAAAAGAGCATTGGAGCATCGAGGTACGACTATTACCTGGAATGTTTTTAAAGCTGAATTCTATCAGAGGTTTTTCCCAGTGTCGTACAGGAAAGACAAGGGGGCAGAGTTGGCCAATCTGAGGCAGGGACAGTTGAACATTGAGGAATATGTGACCAAGTTCTCTACCTTGTTGCGATTTGCTCCACATGTGGCCGAGAATGAGGAAGCAATTGCTGATCAATTCATCAATGGTTTGAACCCCGAGATTTTTACATTGGTGAACACTGGGCGACCGAACAATTTCACTGATGCTCTGAATCGAGCTAAAGGAGCTGAAGCTGGTCTGATGAGACAGAAGGAAGCTTCATAAGTTCCTCCAGCACCGAGGCCACAAGCAACCTCCTCCATGAACTGAGGGTGGCAGCAGCAGTAGCGGAAAGAAGGATTTCTTGAAAGCTCGAGGAAAGCAGTTCAAGAAATCAGGGAGCAATTCTTCTGGCTCCAGTGGATCCAAACAGAGTTATACTGGAGTTTATTGCAAGACTTGCGGAGAAAGACATCCCACGGAGCAATGCCAAGGAGTATTTGGTAGTTGCCATATCTGTAGGCAGTCTGGACACTTTGCTAGGGTGTGTCCACAGAGAGGTTCGAAGAGATCCCTGGGAGCGGAGTCATCTGGATCAGTGGCTCAGACAGGTGGACGATCATCCGCTGTACATTCCTTTCAGCCACCACCAACGACTCCTTAGTCGCAGCCAAGGCTAGGAGGGAGCCAGACAGGGAGCCAGCCTCCGAGACAGCAGGCTCGAGTATTTGCTTTGACAGAGGAGCAAGCTCAGGAAGCACCAGATGACGTCGTTGCAGGTAACTGTTCCTTATGTGGTTACCCTGCTTATGTATTGATTGATACCGGTGCTTCTCATACGTTTATTTCTGAGAGATTTGCATTGAGTCAGGCATTGCCTGTTGAGTCATTATCGTCTGTAGTGTCTGTCTCTTCTCCTTTGGGGACATGTTTGGTATCGGTGAATTCGGTGAAACATTGTATGCTACAGTATGACGGGCATGAGATTGAGTTAGACTGTATTGTGCTTGGATCTTCTGATTTCGACTGTATTATCGGTATTGATATGTTGACCAAGTACAGAGCTACTGTCGATTGTTTCCACAAGATTGCGAGATTCAGACCGGATATGGCTGATGAGTGGAAATTCTACGGTAAGGGTTCTCGATCTAGAATTCATTTGATATCCGTATTGTTTATGACTCGATTATTGCAGAAAGGAGAGGAGGGATTCCTTGTCTATTCAGTTGATTTACTGAAATCGAGTCCATCATTGGCCGATTTGCCAGTGGTTTGCGAGTTTGCGGATGTCTTCCCAGATGAGATTCCTGGTTTACCTCCTGATTCGAGAGATCGACTTCATTATTGAATTGATGCCAGGTACAGTGCCGATTTCGAGGGCTCCGTACAGAATGGCACCGATAGAATTGAAAGAGTTGAAAGAACAGTTGGAGGATCTACTGGCCAAGGGGTATATCAGAACGAGTGTGTCTCCTTGGGGTGCTCCAGTACTGTTTGTGAGGTAAAAAGACGGTTCTATGAGACTCTGTATTGACTATCGGCAACTGAACAAGGCTACGGTAAAGAACAAATACCCTTTGCCTCGTATTGATGATTTGTTTGATCAGTTGCAGGGTTCTTCTGTATATTCCAAGATCGATCTGAGATCTGGATATCATCAGCTGAGAGTCAGGGACTCTGATATCTTGAAGACAGCGTTCAGAACCAGATATGGACATTATGAGTTTATTGTCATGCCGTTTGGGTTGACGAATGCTCCAGCTGTATTTATGGGTCTGATGAACCGTATATTCCAGAGATATCTTGATGATTTTGTTATTATATTCATTGATGATATATTGATTTATTCAAAGAATATGATTGAACATGCCGAGCATTTGAAAACTATGTTGAGAATTCTGAGGGCTGAGAAATTGTATGCAAAACTGTCGAAATGTGAATTCTGGCTGAGACAAGTTGTATTTTTGGGTCATATTATATCCGGAGACGGTATTTCTGTTGATCCTAGTAAGGTTGAGGCAGTGATCAGTTGTCCGAGACCGACATCTGTGCCAGAGATACGCAGTTTTATGGGTTTAGCGTTATTATCTTCGATTTATTAAAGATTTCTCATGTATTGCTAAACTGATTACTCAGTTGACTCAGAAGAATGCTCCGTTTGTATGGTCAGAAGACTGTGAATCTAGTTTTCTTGAGTTGAAGAAGAGACTGACCAGTGCACCGATACTGACTATTCCATCAGATACTGGTGATTTTGTGATTTATCGTGATGCATCTCACCGAGGATTGGGTTGTGTTCTGATGCAGCGAGGACATGTTAATGCCTATGCCTCGAGACAGTTGATGCCACATGAGACTCGCTACCCAATCCATGATCTTGAATTGGCCGCCATTGTATTTGCATTGAAGATATGACGACATTACTTATACGGTGAGTAGTTTGAAATTTATTCTGATCATAAAAGCTTGAAATATCTGTTTTCACAATCAGAATTGAATATGAGACAACGAAGATGGCTTGATTTGCTTAAAGATTTTGATTGTGAAATCAAGTACTATCCGGGGAAGTCCAATGCAGCAGCAGATGCACTGAGTCGAAAGGTATGTTCTTTATCCTTATCGACGATTGGTGTTTCGAATTTGATTGAAGATTTTTGTATGTCTGGATTGATATTTGAGACAGATTGTAGACCGCTGAGATTATGTGCTGTTCAAGTTGAACCCGAGCTGATTTTGAGAATTAAAGCGGCTCAAAAAGTTGATCAGAATGTTCAGAATTCGGTGTCGATGGTCAGAGCAGGGCATCGATCTGAGTATCAGGTACGGGATAGTGTACTGTATGTGAATAATCGTCTTGTTGTGCCGAATGTTTCCGATTTGAAACGACAGATATTGTCCGAAGCGCATAGCAGTCGATTTAGTATTCATCCTGGTGGCAGAAAAATGTACAATGATTTGAAAAGACAGTTTTGGTGGAAACAGATGAAAGCTGATATTGCTGAATTTGTATCCAAATGTCTGAATTGCCAGCAGGTAAAAGCCGAAAGAAAGAAACCAGGAGGACTGTTACTGTGACGTACCGTACTTTTTACTACTTAAAATTTGCGGAAAAATTAAAAATTTTCTTGAATACGAAAATAAAATCAATACGGTCGTTACTACATCATCCATTCACCAATGAAAATTTTGCTAAAAGAAAAGCTTGCTCAAAACATCTCGTATCAAAACGTAAAATCAGAGTATTAATATTTTCATGCTTAAAATCATAAAATAACGTGGGCGGTCCTCAGGTCTAGCCTCTCGCTCAGTCCAAGCCTGCTCCTTGGTCCCCACCTCCTGTCTCCTCATAGACATCCTCACCTGCATCGATCAAGTCTAGTGAGTCTAAAGACTCAACACATATAAACTGAGAATAGCAAGTAATACATAATAAAATCGCATGCAACTTTAAAATAGAACATACATACTTGAAGCTTGGATTTGAAATGAGCTTGAACTTGCATACATACATAGACGTGCCATAACTTAAAAGCTTACATAAACATGCTTGCGTACTTGTTCATACTTAAACATACATGACTTTATTTTGTGTAGAGGATGTTTCAAAGCAAGTGACCCATACATAATAAACGCCTGATCAGACAAACCACGGTACTGGGCTGACAGGGACGTATCCACTGCCACATACATGAGATCCCCGTTCATAATTTAACGGGCTGGTTGGTCCCCGTTCATAATTTAATGCTTTCCAACCACGATCTAATCCGTTCATAATTTAACGGGGTGGAGAGGTCCTCGGCCACGTTCACCGACTTCCAAACCCATTCAATTTGGTCACAAGACATTTAGCATACCTCAAAAACTTAAAATATTTTCTTGCACGTCAACATACTTACTTGGCGTTGAGGGATTCGTTGGACTTCGACCGGGGTCGTTGCTGCAACATACTAACGTGAATTCATAAACTTAACGGGTGTAACTTAGACGTAACAAACAAGCTTACTCACGAGTTCATACATTTCCCTAGGGCGTTCTAAAATTCCCGTGACTCGACATTATTAAACATTACACTAAACCAAGACATCAACCTCAAAGCATACCATAATATTTCCCAAAAACTCAGGTACACGGACCCCGTGCCCGGGTCCGACTCTGGGTCCGTGTAGGTGCGGTGGAATGACTCGTGAAGAAAAGGGAAGGCACGGACCCCGTGCTGAGGTCCGGGTGAGGGTCCGTGTAGGTGCGCAAAAGTGAAACTTGGGAAGAAGTGAGAACACGGACCCCGTGTCTGGGTCCGTCAGAGGGTCCGTGTAGACTCGGTTGGTTGACACTTCAAAGGAAGACAAAGGCACGGACCCCGTGTCAGGGTCCGTGTATGGATCCGTGTGGCCTCGACTTTTCTGAATCTGCGAGGGAAGCTTACGAAATGTCTATTTTCCCAAACGAACAACTAATGGAACGAAATTAAACACCTGGAGACCATCCTAAGACACCATAGCATTGAACTAAACTCGTACGAACGCCCCAAAAATGACGACGTCCACCCTACGACACATACAACCCGAAAACACGGCAATTGACAAAAAATCTTTTCTTACGACTCCTAATGAATTAAAGAGCCTAAAGTCATGAAAAGAAACCTCAAAAATACTCCAAACATCATTACCAGAGTTACCTATATGCAGCAATGATCACCCGTCGATCCCCAACGAAGCCTGCAACAAATAACTTAAGAACACAATTTACTTAAAATTCGCAGTTTGAGCAGTCCCACGAAAAACTCCATAACTCACTAAATTTTCGTCCAAAAATTTCTAATTTTATATCAAATCGAAAATGTCGAAAAGTTCTACGTTTTTCACGGTTGAAAGTTTTCCCAAAATCTTGACCGAAAATTCGCAGTTTTAATAAGAACAGTAAAACGTGATTTAGATCTAAAACTTTTCCTTCAAAATCGATCCAAACAAATAACCGCTCAAACTATGAACAACATACATGAATTTTCACGCGTAAAACAACGCAACACATAATATGGCATGATCGACGCAGCAAAAGAGAGATTATACGTGCCTTTTGATGATAAACTTTACCGAAACGGCGATACCGAAGCGGAGAAAGAAGCGAGGTTGATTCGGAACGATGGTGGCTCGATTATCTTGAAATAAAATTGCCGAAAACTTGCTGGAAAATAAAGGGGAAGGGGTCGGCTACTTCTTAGATGGAGAACCCTAGGTTTCCTATCTTTAAAAATCTGAAAACATGAATGTGTAGATGTGTTGTGTGTTTTAGTGTGTGTAAAAACGTGTAAGTGTGTGTGAGTGTGTGTAACGTGTGTGTGTGTTTTTAATTAGGAGGAATTAGTGCTAAATTAACTAAATTAAATACTAATCAAAAGTTAACACACACTAATTTAATCAAACTCCCCATTTAAAATACTTACACGCTAATTTTAAAAGTTCCAAACTCTTAAATTACTAAATACATAAATAAGGCTTTAATTTGCTAAAACTAAATAAATTATTTAAAATGCCTCATCCTTGACTTAAAATAAAATACCATCTTTTGAAATTGCCAAAATCATCACCGGGTCTTTTCCTCAATCCTGCCTCGGATAATCGCCTGAAACATGAAACTCGTAAAACATTTTAATGTGCATCACATAAACATGAATAATTTAAAATAATGTATTTTCATAAATTATGCATGGCTAAAACTCATTTAAAATTAATTAAACGATTTAATAATTAAACGAATGCATGTGTTATACGCGTACTGAATTTGGGCACTACAGTTCCTCCCCCACTTATATAAATTTCGTCCTCGAAATTATATCTTACCAAACAACTCCGGGTAGCGAATCCTCATGTCCGCTTCTGACTCCCAAGTGGCCTCTTCCACCGATTGGTTCAGCCACTGGACTTTGACTAGCTTAGTCACTTTGTTCCGGAGTCTGCGCTCCTGTCTGTCTAGGATTTGAATCGGTCGCTCCTCATACGACAGGTCTGGAGCAAGCTGTAACGGCTCATAGCTCAGAATATGCGAAGGATTGGCTAGATATTTCCTCAGCATAGAGACGTGGAACACATTGTGTACCCCGGCCAGATTCGGCGGAAGGGCTATATGGTAAGCTACTGTCCCAACTTTGTCTAGAATCTCGAACGGTCCAATAAATCTCGGACTCAGCTTGCCTCTCTTCCCAATTCTCATTACACCCTTCATAGGTGCTATCTTAATGAATACGTGATCACCAACGGCAAACTCGAGATCTCTCCTCCTCTTATTAGTATAGCTCTTCTGACGGCTTTGGGCAGTCTTCATTCTGTCACGAATCTTGACCACCACATCTGCAGTTTGCTGAACTATCTCTGGACCAAGATCTGCTCTCTCACCAACTTCATCCCAATGAACTGGTGACCTGCACTTTCTTCCATACAAAGTCTCGTAGGGAGCCATACCTATAGATGATTGGAAATTGTTGTTGTACGTAAACTTAACTAGAGGTATCTTAGACTCCCAAGTCCCCTGAAAATCAATCATACAGGCTCTCAGCAAATCCTCTAAAATCAGAATCACTCGCTCAGACTGGCCATCTGTCTGCGGGTGAAAAGCTGTACTGAACAGCAATTTTGTCCCATGGCTGCATGTAAGCTCTTCCAGAAGGACGACGTAAACCTCGGGTCCCTATCGGACACAATCGAAACTGGGAACCCATGTAAACGGACTATCTCCCTGATATAAAGCTCTGCGTACTGCGTCATGGAGAAATTCGTCTTCACTAGCAAAAAGTGCGCTGACTTCGTGAGTCGATCCACAATAACCCAAATGGCATTAAAGCCTCTGACTGATCTAGGCAATCCAACGACGAAGTCCATCGTGATGTTCTCCCATTTCCACACTGGGATTGGGAGTGACTTAAGCATCCCTACTGGCCTCTGATGTTCAGCTTTCACTTGCTGACAAGTAAGACATTCTGATACGAATCTGCGGATGTCTCTCTTCATCCCCGGCCACCAATACAGAATCTGCAAGTCTTTGTACATTTTGGTACCTCCTGGGTGAATAGAATACGGAGATGCATGTGTCTCCGTCAGAATATCCTGTCTGATCGAATCAACAATAGGCACCCACATTCTACCTCTGTATCTCACAATACCATCTGACACTGTGTACAGTAGACTGACCTTGGCTTCATCCTTCAGTCTCCATTTCTGCAACTGCTCATCTGAAGACTGGCCTGTCTGGATACGGTCTAGCAGAGAAGACTGGACTGTCACATTAGACAGCCTTGGTGCTCTGCCCTTATGGTAAACTTCCAAACCAAACCTCTGAATCTCAGACTGAAGAGATCTCTGCACTGATAACTGAGCTATGACTGCAACTTTCCTGCTCAAGGCATCTGCCACAACATTGGCTTTTTCCCGGATGGTAGCTAATCTCGCAATCATTGTCTTTCACCAGTTCCAACCACCGTCTCTGCCTCATGTTCAGCTCCTTCTGCGTGAAGAAATATTTCAGACTTTTGTGATCAGTGAAAATCTGACACTTCTCGCCATACAAGTAGTGTCTCCAAATCTTCAACGCAAAGACGACTGCAGCTAATTCAAGATCATGCGTCGGATAGTTTTTCTCATGCACTTTCAACTGCCTGGAAGCATAAGCTATAACCTGACCTTGCTGCATCAACACTGCGCCTAATCCGAGCTTAGATGCATCGGTATAAAGCACAAATTCACCCTGCCCTGTCGGCATGGCTAGCACTGGCGCCGAAATAAGAGCTTGCTTCAAAGTATCAAAGCTCTTCTGACATTCATCACTCCACACGAATTTAGCATTCTTCTTGGTCAGTGAAGTGAGTGGCACTGCTATGGATGAAAATCCCCGAATGAACTTACGGTAGTAACCGGCTAAACCCAGAAAACTGCGGATCTCTGATGCATTCTTTGGCTCAACCCATTCCTTAACGGCTGCTACCTTTGCTGGATCCACTTCAATACCACTGCTAGACACTATATGCCCCAAAAATGCTACTTTCTCCATCCAAAATTCGCACTTACTGAACTTCGCAAACAACTTGCGACTCTGCATAACCTCCAACACTGTCCTCAAATACTGGCTATGCTCCTCATGGCTCTTCGAGTAAATGAGAATATCGTCAATGAATACTATGACAAACTGATCAAGGTAAGGCTGAAATACTCGGTTCATGAGGTCCATGAAAATTGCTGGAGCATTCGTCAGTCCAAACGGCATCACTAAGAACTCGTAATGCCCATACCTGGTTCTGAAGGCCGTCTTGTGAACGTCTGCATCCTTAACCTTCAACTGGTGATACCCTGATCGAAGATCTATCTTAGAGAACACTGTAGCTCCCTGCAACTGATCAAACAAGTCCTCGATTCTAGGAAGTGGGTACTTATTCTTTATCGCTACCTTGTTCAATTCTCGGTAATCGATGCACAGCCTCATACTCCCATCCTTCTTCTTTACAAAAAGCACTGGTGCGCCCCAAGGCGAGCAACTAGGGCGGATAAATTCCTTGACGTGAAGCTCCTGAATCTGCTGCTTGAGTTCTAACATTTCAGCTGGAGCTAATCGGTACGGTGCCTTAGAGATTGGCACAGTGCCTGGCATAAGATCGATTGCAAACTCCACCTCTCTCTCTGGTGGAAGACCTGTGACGTCATCAGGAAAGACGTCTGGGAATTCACTGCCTACTGGCACGTCGGATAAAGATGGAGTGGGCACATCAGGCGCTGAAATAATACTGGCCAAGAAGGCTTGACACCCCTTGGAAATCAGCCTCCTCGCTTGCATGCACGAAATCATGCGAGGGAAACTTCTCCATCTGGCTGGCTCAAATATGAACTGTTCCATGCCCAACGGCCTAACCAATACTGATCTTTTCTGGAAGTCAATCAGAACCCTGTTCTTTGTCAGCCAGTCCATTCCCAAAATAATGTCGAACTTTGGCATCGGCAGTAAAATCAAATCTGCATACACTAGATGGCCCTACAATTCCAGATCGATATCTCTGATCACGCTGGTTGCTAACAGCTCTTCCCCGGATGGGACTGTCACCGAAAAATTCATGTCTAGGCCAATGGACTTAATGTCCAGATGATTAGCAAAAGTGATAGGATCGATTGACGTGTCAAGAGTGTTTAGAAGGGGGGGTTGAATAAATACTCTCAATTAATATTGGTCTTATCGAATTTTTGAGTTCAGTTTGGTGACAAACTGATTCTCGGAATCTTGTTGGTCAATATCAATCAGTTAAATTGAGGTAGTTGCGGAAGGTAACTGACTGACAGATAGAATACAGAACTGAAATAAAATACACAAGGATTGTTTCTGGATGTTCGGAGAATTCAATTACTCCTACGTCACCCCTTCTATCACAAGGATAGGATTTCCACTAAAAGACTTTGATCCAATACAACACTTGTACAGACCCACTTCAGTTAGGACTTACCCACTGCCTAAACTGAAACTCTTAGTATTACAAAATGATCTCTGTGCGTAACTGATCTTAGCACTATTGAATTAACAAATATTACAGAGTGCTAGTTTGCTCAACTTGTAGCCTTGATTGCTACGAATAAATCAAGTAAGAGTGAGCTGAGATTTTGACAGAGTAATAGCAAGTTTTGAATGATGTATCGTCACTTCTTCTTTTTCTTCTGCCATATTTATACTCTTCTTTTCCAACAGTAATCTTGAGATAAATTTGAATCTTTGTATCCGTTGGTTTCCACTTGATTATTCCTTCGATATTGTTTGCTTCATTTATTGTAATTCGGCGTCTTAATTGCTTTGTCCGGAATGCGTTGTTTTAAGTAGTCTTGGTTGTTGTGCGGTGCTCTTGTAATCTGTTATGTCTTCTTTGTTCTTTCCTGAGACATCTTCAGTTGAGAGACTTTGAGGCATTCGGCTGAATGTTTTAACTGATCAGTTCCAACTGATCAGTTTACTCTGTATCATTGTATCAGCTGATTTCAGTTGATAAGTTCAGTTGCCAAATTTGCTTGCGCGTATCAGTTGATTCATATTTTGTTAATCGATTGATTCATGTTTTGTCAAACTCCAGAATCTAGTTTCCAACAATTTCCCCCTTTATGGTGTTTGACAAAACCAAGTGATTTAAGATCGAATAACTGAGCTCTTTGTAGATAATAGATTACGCAATTGAATCATAAAATAACTGGATTCCTTGTAGATAACATAAAATCTGAGAATATTATATTAGTTGATTCTAATAATCTGATTAATTCTTCTTCAGCTGCTGTTCTGAGAATATTATATCAGTTGATTCTAATAATCTGATTAATTCTTCTTCAGCTGCTGTTCTTCCCCCTTTTTGTCAAACAACACCATTTTGTCTGATAACTTTCGAACGTCAATGGAAAGAATTTTTACATCTGATGAGATACTTGTGGCAACAGTTGTGAGGGAGGTCTGTAGCAATTCTATTTTATTTGAAACAGAGGTTTCCAGTCGCTCAACTCTCTGACTGATTACATCCTGAGTTGTAAAGAGTGAGTTAACTAGCCCCTTCTTTATTTCATGCACAGTTCAGCTAAGAGAGTCCATGTTGGCTTGAAGAGCGTTTAGTTTCGCCGAGTCAAATTCAGTCGAAGAATCTAATTTGACAGTATGAGATAGTTGTTCGAATTGAATTTTCTTGATTTCAGTGAGCATCTGCTGCATATTGTACTGTATGTTCTGGATTTCTTCAAGAACAACATCCATTTCTGTGGATTGAATTGGAGGTCACTGACTGGGCGTTTCTGAATGCTTCGATGTTTGTCCAAAAAGAACTAATGCTTGATTAGTTTCCATTGTTCCAGCCATAGGCTGAGCTGGAATGTTTTCTTGAATTTGAGATGATGAACGTTGGTTTTGATCAAGAAATGGACTGTCTGGCTGAATGATGGAGATGGATGGTTCATACATAGGGGACTCCTGTGGAGAATTAACTGAAATTTGTTCTTGCTCCTTTGATTCAGTGAGCAACTGACCTTCTACATGTTCAGCAGTTTCTTGTTCTGAGGGTTTTGCTTGTTCATCAGTTTGAATATCTTGTTCAGCAGAAGTTTCTGGCTGAACTAGTGCTTCAGTTTGAGCTTTTTCCGATTCAGTTATTTCTTTTTCTGAAGTTTGGTTTGGCACTTCAGTTTGATCTTCAGTTTGAGCAGATATAAATTTTTCAGCAATAAGTGACTCAGCTGGTGCTTCAGATGATATCTTAATGTCTTGCTCTGGTTGTTCAGCTGAATGGGTAATTGAGTCATATTGTATTTCCTCTAGCTGAGCTTCCAAGGTAACAGCTTGAATGATTTCATCAATGTTTGCCAAGGATAGTTCTGCTTCAGAATATAGCTGATGTTCTGTCTGAGAGGATTGAGGTATTCCCTGAACTGGCTTTTCAGTTGCCTGTTGTGGAGATGGTTCTTTTTGTGGAGAGGAGGATAAATCTTTTTCAATATTGAGTTGGGGGGTTTGTCATGAAGAACTAGTTCCTGATCTTCTTCCCAAAATCTGATTTCACTCTGCAGACTACTAAGATCTGTGTCCAGTTGAGTGAACGCAGCTCTATCATTGTATGCAGTTGGACTTGTGGGATTGTAGTTGGACTTCAGCTTTGCTACCATTCTTGTTAGCTTTTTGACGTGAATCTGATTAAAGAAATATTTCTTTCTTTCTAATGCCTGTGGAATTGTAGCATCTTTGACTACTTTCATCACAATTGCTTCTAGCTTGATGAACTTTTTCAGTTGAGATCTATGCTTCAGTTCTTTGGCAAAGATTTCTGTTGTAAAACTTTTACAACAATCAAAAGATTTTAATTGTGATGTGGCAAATGCATTGACCTATTCCCAAACTAGGTCAATGTGTGTTTGAATGACATTGGATGGCCGGGGTTCTTCAACCAGCTTGCCTTTTCCTTTATCAGTTGAGAGAATGTGAGGAAGATCCATTCCAGAATGTGTGGAGTGCACTGGTTCCCTTAATATTACACATTTAGATCTGGCTCTAGGCAGGATGGTAGGGCGATTTACAAGAGTCAAGGGAGCTCTTACCTTAGCTGGTGTCTTTGCTTTGGTAACTGAATCATCAGGTAAGACTACTTGCAAAGGGATAGCCTGAATGGGCTGTTGAGCAGCTGATTGAATAATTTTCTCAGGTGGAATGACTTCCACTGTGGTTATTGGTTTGGTTCTTTGAGTACTTGGTCTCTTGACAAGCTTAGGGGAAGGAGTTTTCTCTGAATCTGATTCAATGAGAATCAGTTTCCTTTTTGCTGTTTTGACCTTCTTGACTGGTGATGGCTCAACCTCTATTTTGGTTTTTGATGGCAAGGTGTTTTTGGCAGTAAATACCTTGAATTTTGATGATGTTTCAGCATTTTCAACTACCAAACCCTTCAGTTTTAACAGATAACTGATTTGGATGGCGAAGCCACATGACTGTTTGGATGACTTGAGCATATTCTTCAAGATGTTAAAAAGAATATATCTCCAATTTGCTTTCTTTTCACCCATGATTATGGTCATTACCTGGAATTTTTCGAGTGTAAGTGCAGCATAAGAACCGGCTTTTGCTAATATTCCCTTTGCCACGATATCAGCTAACAACTGAATTTCTGGTTTCAGTTCCTTCTTTGGATTGGAAACCTTGATTTTCCGTCCATCAGCAGATAGTCGAGACTGCATTTCTTCAATGTCATGAGTTTTTACTTCAGAAAAGCTGACATAACCATCATTTGGCAAAGAGAAGATTTCTCCGAAAGCTTCTTCAGAAAGGAGTAGCAACTGATCATTGATAGTCACAGAGATAGTGTCATTAGCAGTGATAAATCCCTTCCGATAGAATTCATTGACCTCCTTGAGGTATATCTTCTGAGAAGATTGTCCCAAGAACATCCTAAAACCTGCCGACTCAAGCTTTAGAAATACATTCTTAACGTCTGCTTCTTGAATCGATAGAACCGAGTTAAAATCGATTACCATCGCATTCAAGATATGGGCTGTGATCTGGTTTGCCATTTCGGAAAGTGTAGTGATCTGCAAATTGAAGAGAATAAGTTCTGAAATTTGTATACTCTTAGAAACTGATTGTAATTGTGAAGAATAGAACTGAAGTGAAGTGGGCAAAATGCTTTTGTTCGTGACTGTTCAAATTCTGGACACGTGTCAGCCCGGGAAAAATTTTGAATAAAAATGTGTGCACGTGTGCTGTAATCGTGTGTATATAATAATGAGCGGTTTTAAAATATTCCACGTCATAAAAATTTAGTCACCTCATTTGATTTGGAATATAATAAGTTTTTAATTGGTTAACTTATGTGAGAAGATTTGTAAAATTTTAAAGCTAAACGATCAGTTGGGAAACTGATTCAAGTCAGTTGAGAATTCACAAACGATTGTCTTCTCAGTTAACGTCTTAAAAACTGACATTCCCCCTAAATTGGTGCATATAATAATTAAAGTAGTGCTACAAAATAATTTTAAGAGTCAGAGAGGTTATTGGTTTTGCTGAAACGTTGACGACTCTTCAGCTTTCTTGATATTCTGCTATAAATAGAAATGGCTCAATTAGTTTTAGACATATCATCCAAAATATTCAAGATAAAAAATGTCTGATACGGGTGACTCAAGTCTTTCTTCCTTTTCTGTGGAGGCCAGGAAGGCTGAGATAGAAGACGAAGTCTTCTATGAAAGTCTGCATTACTGGGAGCGATTGCAGGAGCTTGAGCTCTTATACAACTCTGGGGAGGCCACCACTCCTGAATTGGTGGCAGAACTGAATCAAGTGCGAAAGCACTTGAATATTGCTGTGTGGGTGGACGTCTTCAAGGACGGTCACATGTATCAGCTGATGCTCCGCAAGGAATTGAAGATCCTGAGGTGCATAGCTCATTCTCACAGCTTTCTCATGACTGCTCCTTCTTCTCTATCTGTTTGGCTGAAATTTTGGATAATTGTTGTGGAGGAGAAGTATGATGATGTAATCCAGACCAACATTTATAAGTAATGAAATATTTATCTGGTTTTAACTCTGTTTTTCTGCAAATGATATATTTCATCAGCTGTGATATGTAAACAAATGAACTGATGAGAGACTAACTGTCATAAGTTGATCATGAACTGGGACTATTTAAACAACTAATAATAGAATTCAAACTGGTGTCAGTTGACAATGAACAACTGATAACTTAAAGTCCTTGGTAAATGTGAAAGACGCATTGATTAACTTGAGACTCTTCAGCTTCTCCAACGTCATTTTCCTATAAATAAGATGATAGTGATAAAAATGTGATGCAATATCAGTTCAAAAATATTTCAATATGTCTGATTTTGATGCATGCAGCAGCACTCATGTTCATGTTACTGAGCAGTCAACCCCTCGTTTAAAAGATATCAAGAGAAAGATGGAGATATATGTTTTTCAGAAGGTGATGTTAACATGGGAAAAGATTCATGAGTTGAAGAGGGTGAGTGACAGTGGTGCTATTCCTACTCGTGCTCAGGAGGCAAGAGCACTGAAATACCTTGAACGTTTTGAAGTGAGGCATGTTAGGGATTTGGTTGAAGACAAATGTCTTTTGGAGGCGATGCTATGGAAGGAGTGGAATGTTGTTGATAAGATTTCAAAATCTAGGGCATTTGCTAGAGTTCGAATTTATGAGTTAAATGATTGGGTTAGGGCGTGGCTAGATTCAGTTGATTCCATGATATCTTCTGTAAAATGAGAACGTTGGTATTCTTAATGAAGTGTTATTTTCAATTTGTTGTGTTCTTATTTTCTGCATATAATTCTGTTAGTGAAGCAATGTTACTAATAATTTCTAAGATAAATCAATTAAACCAAGAATATTTCGAAAGTAAGAAAACTTAGCCTCGGGTAATGGTTTTGTGAAGATGTCAGCTGCTTGCTGTTCATTTAATTGATCCAATATCTCTGGTTCTGGTGTTTGAATGATGTTTTGATTATTATGATTTTCATCTTTGTCATCATCTTCCAAACTGATATCTGAAAATCGATCAGCTAGCTCAACTTGATCAGTTGGCTTATTAGTTAGCGCAGTTTCATCAAAATCAACATGCGCAGATTCTTCAACATTTAAAGTTTTTTTTATTAAAGACTCTATAAGTTATACTAACTGATGAATATCCAAGGAATATTCCTTCTACAGATTTGGCATCGAATGCTTTTAAGTAATTTTTACTATTATCATGAATAAAACATCTACAGCCGAATATTTTGAAATAAGTGATTATATTTTTTCTTCCATGCCATATCTCATATGATATTTTCATATGATTCTTATTAATCATTGATCTGTTCTGAGTATAACATGCGGTGTTTACTGCCTCTGCCCAAAATCTTTGAGAAATACGAGAATCAGCAAGCATTGTTCTAGCAGCTTCTTTAAGGGTTCGATTTCTTCTCTCAGCTACACCGTTTTGCTGAGGAGTTCTTGCTGCTGAGAGCTCATGCTTGATTCCAGCATTTTCTAGAAAGCTTGAAAGTGTTTGATTGATGAATTCAGTTCCTCGATCAGATCTGATTCGATCAATCCCAACTGATTTTTCATTTAAAAGTCTTTTAAAGAGTTTAATCAGTTGTGCAGCCGTATGGTCTTTGGATTTGAGAAAGATAACCCAAGTAAATCTTGAAAAATCATCTACGACCACCAAGGTGTATTTCATTCCCCCTAAGCTCATGACTAGTATTGGACCGAAGAGATCCATGTGCAATAGTTCTAAGCATCGGGATGAAGACTTACAGCCCTTGTTTTTGAAAGAAGATCGTACTTGTTTTCCATACTGACATGCTGAGCAAAGTTTTTCTTTTGAAAAATTTATTTTGGGCAAACCAGTTACAAGTTCATGTTTACTCAGATAGGCAATGGATTTAAAGTTTAAATGATTTAACCTTTTATGCCACAACCAGTTTTGAGATGATTTTGAAGCAATAAAGCAGACTGGTGCATGAGGCTGTTCATTCCAACTGACTTTATATGTGTTTCCACATCGTTTGCCAGTTAGTATGATTTCATCAGTTGATGTTTTAACTGAGCATGAGTTTTTATCAAATTGTACCGAGAATCCATTGTCGCATAACTGACTGATGCTAATCAAGTTATACTTCAGATTCTCTACTAATAAAACATCTTTAATAGTAAAGTTACCATGGATAAGCTTACCCTTACCCACGGTTTTACCTTTGGAATTATCTCCGAAACTGATGTTTGGACCACTATATTTGGTCAGTTGAGATAGCATACTTGCATCTCCTGTCATATGTCGTGAGCAACCGCTGTCCAAATACCATATTGAATTTTTATCTGTACCTGTTACCTGCAAGCACACACATAATATGATTTGGTACCCATATCTATTTGGGTCCAAAACTTATTAGTCCCTTTGGAACCCATACTTGGATTAGTCTAACTGACTTTCCAGTAGCTGTATTCCTAATGGTTTTTCTCGGCTTTTGTGTGCTTGGTGAGTAGTGTACAGTTGATACATTATGTGTTTTAGTCTTATTCAACTGATTGTTCAATCTGTATCTCTTCTGAACTGGCTTGCAGTTATAGTAATTGACATAGCCATTCGAATAGTTTTTGTGAAATCTTTTTGATGACCCGCTTTGTGAATCAGTTGAAAGCTTTTGGCTATAGCCAATCCCATATCTTCTAGCCTTGTTCAACTTCTCAGTAGGTTGTTCAATCAGTTTACTGGGCTCAATTTGTTCTTGTACCACTGCTGATTTGACAAAGTGAATGTACTTCCCTTTGTTCATTGTCAGCTTTGGTTGAGTATCATTTGAAAACGTTTCTCCTTGATTACTGAACCCTAAACCAGTTTTATCAAAAACTGATTTTTGTGAATTCTGCATCTCATTCAGTGCAGTAGACGACTTATTCCAAGATTGAATGAGTTCAGTCTGTTTTGAATTTTCAAGGATCAATTTCTGGATCAGTAACTGATCTTTCTTTCTCTCTGCTTTTAACTCAGCAATTTCCCTTTTTAGACTCAACCCATCAACTGATTCATCAGTTTTGGTTTTATTGTCCATGGGATCATTTTGCTTTGATTTTATTTCCTCAAATGATGATGCAAGTTTCTGGTACTCATTTACCATTTCATGCAATGTTAAAATGAGTTCTTCTCGTGTAAAATCAGTTGAACTAAAATCAAATACCTGTTGACTTGTAGATTCTACTTCTGTATCATTGGCCATTAGACATTTGACTTCCTCTTCATCACTTAAGCTATATGAGCTTTCTGGTTCTGATTCATCACTATCAGTTTCTGCCCATTTGGATTTGTTCTCTTCAGCTAATAGAACCTCATGTTTCTTTTTGTAGGTTTTCTTATCATCTCTGGATCTTCTCTTATGCTCATATGATTTCTTTCTTCTGTCAGTTGATCCTTGACTGTCCTTTTTAGGTTTAGGATAGTCAGCAATATAATGACCTGTTTTGCCACAATTGTAGCAAGCATTTATTTCTTCTTTGGAATTGTTTCTCTGATATTGCTTCTGAAAGTTTCCTTGGTTATTTCTCATGAACCTCCCAAACTTTTTGATGATTAATGACATAGCATCATTGTTTAACTGATCGGCAGATTTCTCGACTGAACTGGTTGATTCAGTTCTTACAGCTGCTAGAGCAGTTGTAGCTGTAGGAGTAAATGGTTCTCCTTCTCTGCTCTGCAATTCAAATTCATAAGCCTTTAAATCAGCAAATAGTTCATGAAGTTCGATCTGGTTCAAGTCTTTGGATTCTCTCATAGCCATAGTTTTGACATCTCATTCCTTTGGAAGACCTCTCATCACTTTTAGTGCAACCTCTTTGTTAGTATACACCTTTCCGAGTGCATTTAATTCATTTACAATACTGCTCACCCTTTCATCATACTCATTCATTGATTCTCCAACCTTCATTTTGATATTGTCAAATTTCTGAGTAGCAACAGAGAGTTTATTTTCTTTTGTTTGGTCATTTCCTTCATATAACTGAATCAACTTTTCCCAAATTTCTTTTGCTGTTTTGCACATCTTTATTTTGTTGAATATTGCTTTGTCCAGTGTTTTGTATAGAGTATCTTTGGCCACATTGTCAAGATTGGCTTTTCTTTTGTCCTCAGTTGTCCACTCTTCTCTGGGCTTTTGAATTCTCTGTGGTGCCCCTTCAGTTATGGCAATTGCTGTATTTGCTTTTAGAATCTTCATGGGTCCATCTGTTATGACATACCACATGTCATCATCTTGTGCAGCTAAGTGAGCCTGCATTCTGATTTTCCAGTCATCGAAATCTTCTCTTGAGAACATAGGAATTTTATTGAATGAAGTCATGCTAGCAGATTTATAGATCAGAAGTATTCAAGAACAAGATTCAACCGCTCTGATACCACTTGATAGGATCGATTGACGTGTCAAGAATGTTTAGAAGGGGGGTTGAATAAACACTCTCAATTAATATTGGTCTTATCGAATTTTTGAGTTCAGTTTGGTGACAAACTGATTCTCGGAATCTTGTTGGTCAATATCAATCGGTTAAACTGAGGTAGTTACGGAAGGTAACTGACTGACAGATAGAATACAGAACTAAAATAAAATACACAATGATTGTTTCTGGATGTTCGGAGAATTCAATTACTCCTACGTCACCCCTTCTATCACAAGGATAGGATTTCCACTAAAAGACTTTGATCCAATACAACACTTGTACAGACCCACTTCAGTTAGGACTTACCCACTGCCTAAACTGAAACTCTTAGTATTACAAAATGATCTCTGTGCGTAACTGATCTTAGCACTATTGAATTAACAAATATTACAGAGTGCTAGTTTGCTCAACTTGTAGCCTTGATTGCTACGAATAAATCAAGTAAGAGTGAGCTGAGATTTTGACAAAGTAATAGCAAGTTTTGAATGATGTATCGTCACTTCTTCTTTTTCTTCTGCCATATTTATACTCTTCTTTTCCAACGGTAATCTTGAGATAAATTTGAATCTTTGTATCCGTTGGTTTCCACTTGATTATTCCTTCGATATTGTTTGCTTCATTTATTGTAATTCGGCGTCTTAATTTCTTTGTCCGGAATGCGTTGTTTTAAGTAGTCTTGGTTGTTGTGCGGTGCTCTTGTAATCTGTTATGTCTTCTTTGTTCTTTCCTGAGACATCTTCAGTTGAGAGACTTTGAGGCATTCGGCTGAATGTTTTAACTGATCAGTTTACTCTGTATCATTGTATCAGCTGATTTCAGTTGATAAGTTCAGTTGCCGAATTTGCTTGCGCGTATCAGTTGATTCATATTTTGTTAATCGATTGATTCATGTTTTGTCAACTCCAGAATCTAGTTTCCAACAAAAAGTCTCCGAGATAAAGGAGTGAGTGGCTCCTTAATCTATCAGTGCCGTTGTGGCTAATCTCTTTATGAAAATATTCCCAGTCAAAAGGGTAGTGTCTGGATTCGCCTCTTGGGCATGCATGGCGAATACTCTCCCTTGGGTTGGCTGCTTCCAGTGTGGGCACTCTTTCAGCATATGGTCAGTAGCTCCACATTTAAAACATTTCCCGGATCCCCATAGGCACTGTCCGGGATGCTGGCGATTGCACTTCTGGCACACTGGGAAGTTACTGGGCTTCTGAGGCCCCCCTTGCTGCTGAATTGGACCCTTGCCCTTTGGCGGTCCCTGATATGGTTTCTTACCTGGCGGCCCCTGAAACAGCCTCTTAAACTGGAGCCTCTGATTCTGCTGCTGCGGGTGTTGTGGTGGTGCCTGATAGGGCCTCTTGCCCTGCCTGTCAGCCTCTATATCCCTCAGATCTTGCTCTGCTGCCAATGCTCTCGACACGGCATTGAATAAGTCGTAGGACCAGCAACCCTGACACCAAGGCGCAAGATCGACCGCAAACAATCCATACAATGCCTCTGATTCTCCCAGACTTCGTTAGCAATTAGGGGTACAAAGTGACACCCCCTTTCGAACTTCCTGACGAAGTCTGCCACACTGCTGTCTCCCTGTTGCAGCGACATGAACTCCCTGGTCAGGCGGGAGGGTAATTCTTCAGTGAAGTACTTGGAGTAGAAAACCTCCTTGAATCCATTCCACGTCAGTATTTGTATGTTCACTTACACTTACGCGCCTTCCCTCCAAAGCCTGGCGTCTCCAGTCAACAAGAAGGTGGCACATCTAACTCTGTCTGCATCATGCAACTCCATAAACACAAAGATTACCTCGATGGACTTAATCCATCCTTCAGCTATCATCGGGTTAGTAGTCCCCGAAAACTCCTTCGGATCCATCCTCTTAAACCTCTCATAAACTGTCTCCAGTCTGGGCCTCGCCCCTGTGTCTACTGCAATCAGGTTCTCCGAAAACTGTGCGAAGAACTGGGTCAGGCCTGCAAGCATCTGAGCCTGCAAATCAAGGGGTGGAGGAGGAGGAGTGTCTCTCTCATCCTCTCGAGTCTCTCTGTCCTCATCCCTTCATTCCCGGTTGATCATGCGTCTAGGAGGCATACTGTCTCAAAATTTTCCCAAAACATAAACCCAACATGCATGAACATACTACTAATATCACGTAAATCGAACTTAAAACATGGACATGCTGAAATGATGACATAATGCTTAATACATAACATAATTCAAAACTTTAAAACTTACAGACTTGAGGTGTGACTTCGTGAGCTTCTCGCAACTGGCAGAAGGCATAACCCTTTACAAGAACACCGCTTTGATACCAACTGTGACGTACCATACTTTTTACTACTTAAAATTTGCGAAAAAATTAAAAATTTTCTTGAATACGAAAATAAAATCAATACGGTCGTCACTACATCATCCATTCACCAATAAAAAATTTGCTAAAAGAAAAGCTTGCTCAAAACATCTCGTATCAAAACGTAAAATCAGAGTATTAATATTTTCATGCTTAAAATCTTAAAATAACGTGGGCGGTCCTCGGGTCTAGCCTCCCGCTCAGTCCAAGCCTGCTCCTTGGTCCCCACCTCCTGTCTCCTCATAGACATCCTCACCTGCATCGATCAAGTCTAGTGAATCTAAAGACTCAACACGTATAAACTGAGAATAGCAAGTAATACATAATAAAATCGCATGCAACTTTAAAATAGAACATACATACTTGAAGCTTGGATTTGAAATGAGCTTGAACTTGCATACATACATAGACGTGCCATAACTTAAAAGCTTACATAAACATGCTTGCGTACTTGTTCATACTTAAACATACATGACTTCATTTTGCGTAGAGGATGTTTCAAAGCAAGTGACTCATACATAATAAACGCCTAATCAGACAAACCACAGTACTAGGCTGACAGGGACGTATCCACTGCAACATACATGAGATACCCGTTCATAATTTAACGGGCTGGTTGGTCCCCGTTCATAATTTAATGCTTTCCAACCACGATCTAACCCGTTCATAATTTAACGGGGTGCAGAGGTCCTCGGCCACGTTCACCGACTTCCAAACCCATTCAATTTGGTCACAAGACATTTAGCATACCTCAAAAACTTAAAATATTTTCTTGCACGTCAACATACTTACTTGGCGTTGAGGGATTCGTTGGAATTTGACCGGGGTCGTTGCTGCAACATACTAACGTGAATTCATAAACTTAACGGGTGTAACTTAGACGTAACAAACAAGCTTACTCACGAGTTCATACATTTCCCTAGGGTGTTCTAAAATTCCCGTGACTCGACATTATTAAATATTACACCAAACCAAGACATACACCTCAAAGCATACCATAATATTTCCCAAAAACTCAAGTACATGGACCCCGTGCCCAGTTCCGGCTCCGGGTTCGTGTAGTTGCGGTGGAATGACTCGTGAATAAAAGGGAAGGCACGGACCCCGTGCTGAGGTCCGGGTGAGGGTCCGTGCAGGTGCGCAAAAGTGAAACTTGGGAAGAAGTGTGGACACAGACCCCGTGTCTGGGTCCGTCAGAGGGTCCGTGTAGACTCGGTCGGTTGACACTTCAAAGGAAGACAAAGGCACGGACCCCGTGTCTGGGTCCGTCAGAGGGTCCGTGTAGACTCGGTCGGTTGACACTTCAAAGGAAGACAAAGGCACGGACCCCGTGTCAGGGTCCGTGTATGGATCCGTGTGGCCTCGACTTTTTTGAACCTGCGAGGAAAGCTTACGAAATGTCTATTTTCCCAAATGAACACCTAATGGAACGAAATTAAACACCTGGAGACCATCCTAAGACACCATAGCATTGAACTAAACTCGTACGAACGCCCCAAAAATGACGACGTCCACCCTACGACACATACAACCCGAAAACACGGCAATTGACACAAAATCTTTTCTTACGGCTCCTAATGAATTAAAGAGCCTAAAGACATGAAACGAAACCTCAAAAATACTCCAAACATCATTACCAGAGTTACCTATACGCAGCAATGATCACCCGTCGATCCCCAACGAAGCCTGCAACAAATAACTTCAAGAACACAATTTACTTAAAATTCGCAGTTTGAGCAGTCCCACGAAAAATGCCATAACTCACTCAATTTTCGTCCAAAAATTTCTAATTTTATATCAAATCGAAGGTATCAAAAAGTTCTACGTTTTTCACGTTGAAAGTTTTCCCAAAATATTGACCGAAAATTCACAGTTTTAATAAGAACAGTAAAACGTGATTTAGATCTAAAACTTTTCCTTCAAAATCGATCCAAACAAATAACCGCTCAAACTATGAACAACATACATGAATTTTCACGCGTAAAACAACCTAACACATAATATGACATGATCGACGCAGCAAAAGAGAGATTATACGTGCCTTTTGATGATAAACTTTACCGAAACGGCGATACCGAAGCGGAGAAAGAAGCGAGGTTGATCAGGAACGATGGTGGCTCGATTATCTTGAAATAAAATTGCCGAAAACTTGCTGGAAAATAAATGGGAAGGGGGCGGCTGCTTCTTAGATGGAGAACCCTAGGTTTCCTATCTTTAAAAATCTGAAAACATGAATGTGTAGATGTGTTGTGTGTTTTAGTGTGTGTAAAAACGTGTAAGTGTGTGTGAGTGTGTGTAACGTGTGTGTGTGTTTTTAATTAGGAGGAATTAGTGCTAAATTAACTAAATTAAATACTAATGAAAAGTTAACACACACTAATTTAATCAAACTCCCCATTTAAAATGCTTACACACTAATTTTAAAAGTTCCAAACTCTTAAATTACTAAATACATAAATAAGGCTTTAATTTGCTAAAACTAAATAAATTATTTAAAACGCCTCATCCTTGACTTAAAATAAAATACCATCTTTTGAAATTGCCAAAAATCGTCACCGGGTCTTTTCCTCAATCATGCCTCGGATAATCGCCTGAAACATGAAACTCGTAAAACATTTTAACGTGCATCACATAAACATGAATAATTTAAAATAATGTATTTTCATAAATTATGCATGGCTAAAACTCATTTAAAATTAATTAAACGATTTAATAATTAAACGAATGCATGGGTTATACGCGTACTGAATTTGGGCACTACAGTTACAGAGCCTATCTATTCCTCAATGGAAATGGGATCACATTTCCATGGATTTTGTGACAGAGCTACCGAGATCCTCCCGAGGTTGTGATGCGATTTGGGTCGTGATTGACAGATTGACCAAATCAGCATGCTTTATTCCGTACAAGATGACGTACCGACATGACCAGATGGCAGAGATATATGTCAGAGAGGTGGTCAGATTGCACGGAGTGCCGAAGTCGATTGTTTCAGACCGTGATCCCCGGTTTACTTCGCACTTCTGGCAGAGTTTACAACAGGCTCTAGGTACGAAGTTACATCTGAGTACCGCATATCATCCACAGACTGACGGACAGTCAGAGCGAACGATTCAGACATTGGAGGATATGCTTAGAGCTATAGTGCTTGATTTTAGCACTAATTGGCAGGATGCATTGCCACTTTGTGAATTTTCGTACAACAACAGCTATCAGAGGAGTATTGAGATGGCTCCGTTTGAGGCGTTGTACGGTAAGAAATGCAGATCCCCTCTTTATTGGGACGATATCTCTGAGGTTACTGAGATTGGACCTGACATGATCAGAGATATGACTGAGAAAGTGAAGCTGATACAGAAAAGAATGAAGGCAGCTCAGGATAGACAAGCCAAATATGCCAATGTTCGACGTAGACCATTGGTATTTGAGGCAGGAGACCGAGTATTCTTGAAGATTTCACCTTTCAGAGGAGTTGTCAGATTTGGCAAGAAAGGGAAGTTGTCTCCACGATATATTGGGCCTTATGAGATTCTCGAGAAGATAGGAGATCGTGCCTATCGACTCGCATTACCGCCTTCTTTATCAGGAATACATGATGTCTTTCATGTATCATTATTGCGGAAATATCTCTCCGATGCTTCACATATTATTCAGCCAGACGAGGCCGAACTAGACGAAACACTGAGTTACTTCGAGAAACCGATTCAGATTCTCGATCGAAAGGAAAAGCAACTCAGAACGAAGACTATTCCGCTTGTGAAAGTTCATTGGAGTCGTCATGGCATCGAAGAAGCTACCTGGGAAACTGAGTCAGACATGAGAGAGATTCCCAGGGTTATTTCACTGACGTGAGTATTTTTATTTAGCTTCTATTCCCCATTCCTTATTGTATCCGATTTGATATCTGATTTGATTTCCTGTGATTTCGGGGACGAAATCGAATCTTAGGGGGAGAGAAATGTAATGCCCGGAATCTTATTTGATAAATTGCGATTATTGATTTATAAATTGCTGTTATTACTGACGGAAAGGATCGGACCGGGAAAGATGAGAAAATACATGAAATGTTTGCGAGGACAGTACCATTGACGCACATGTGCGACACGATGCGCGCATATGCGCAAGATGGGCAGAGGACCTCGCGCATATGCGCGAAGAGTGGGCGCGCATATGCGCGAGTTGTGTGGAAGGACTTGAGCGTGACCAGAAGGTCTCGCGCATATGCGAGACTTGTGTGCGCGCATATGCGCGAGCAGTCCAGTAGAGAAGGTGCAAAACAGAATGTTGGGCGCATATGCGCCGAGATAGTACGCGCATGTGCGTGAAGTGATTATTTTGCCATATGCCGAGACAGTAGGTCTCGCGCATATGCGCGGGGCTCGGGCGCGCATATGCGCGAGTCATGCAAGATGAAAAGGTGCCACTTGCCCCTTACATGCAACATGTATATATATATATAAGGATCAAACAATGGAATTCTCAGAAAAAGAAACGAGGAAAGAGAAGCTCTGGGGAAGAAAAGTTTCCTCGAAGACCAGGAATTAATTTGGTCGAGATCCGTCCGTCCGAATTTGAATCCGAGTATAGCACCGAGTTCCTAGCGACGACAGCTACAATAGGACGTAAGTTTTGTTACGTTTTGTTATCATTTGAAATTATGATATTGCCAGAATCGGATATGATTCATATATGGTGTTTCTGATATGTTAGATATCATATAATCGAAACCGGATTGAAGAACGGATACCGTATAGAATTGTTATGATTTTCTGAGTTGGATTGATTGAGATATGATATCAGATTTGTATCGTTATTGATTATGAGATGTTGGGATTGATATCAGATTGAGACTATATTGCTGGGTATATCGAGATTGTGCAGTTATGCTGTTGAAACAGAATTTGATTCAGTTCTAATTATATCCAGTATTGATTTAAGTTGTATAGTGATACGATACCCTCGATATTGTTATTGCCAGATTGATATTGACAGGCTTTGAATCCGGGGCTTCGACAGAGTTAGATAGACAGAAAGAAAGGTATAAATCAATGTTGATTCGGGATTGCACAACTCGAGTTTGATTCAACTTGAGTTTCCCAAAATCACATCCTGAATTATATTGCATTGATATTTGCAATTCTTGAGATTGATTTGCTTAGTCTATTGCTTTTTAGCAAAGCAGGTGTCGAGTCATGGGCTGATGTGCCTAGTCATTGGCTGATGTGCCAAGTCTTTGGCTGATTCGCCAAGACACTGGATGATTGGTTTATATCGATGTCGCTTAGGAGTTGATTCATTCCTATCGCTGAAATTCGATATAGGTGCCCATATCCAGGAACCGGGATCCCTAGATTAGAAATGAGTCGAGTCTGAGATGACATGTCTAGAGTTTTATTTACGCCTCATATCGATATATGTCTTCTGAGTTGATACATGATGTTGATATATGTTTCATGCTTTTATATATGCTTTTATATGACTGCATGTTTACATTGTTTATACTGGGATATATTTCTCACCGGAGTTATCCGGCTATTGTCTTATTTGTATGTGTGCATGACAACAGGTGGTACAGGATCAGGGTCACGAAGAGAATGAGAGATTCCAGATTAGCGTGGAGATTTGGACTTAGAGTAGAGTGAATTGCAGTACTTGATGTAGTGGCTGAACTCTAGTTGGAATAAACATATGTTGTACATGATTTGTACTTTATGTTGAGGTTTATATCAGATTGATTACTTTACGTTTCCGCATTGTATTTTAAAAAAAAAATTAGACCCATAATAATTAAATGATCCTAATAATGATTAAGAAGATGGATTAGGTTCGGGTCCCCACATACCTAATGAAACTTATACACTTATTGTCCTATCTAAATTTTGAGAGAAATAAGTTCATTGGCAGCGTTGGAATGATTCAAAAACTCCTTGAAAAAAAAAACATTATGAATGTGCAGAAAGGAGATCAAAAAAAAAAAAGAAAAACAATGAAAAGACGTGAATCAAAAGTTGTGAAAAAGAAAATATATGAGAGAGAAGGATATGAATGAGAAAAATACAATAACTGGATGGTGAATGAAAAGAGAATGAAAATGAGTGAAATTGATGAAGTTCAAATATTTCTCTCAAATTTTGATATTCATACCTTTATTGTAGCCATGAGCCGTAGCCTAACGTTATAAGCCTATAAGACCTATTAACCTTGTCACATTTATCCAATATACTAGTGCAGAAAAGTTGTTCAAGTCAAGCTTATTGTAATATCCCAATCTTTTATCCTTTTATTCTCAATGATGTTATTCGATAGTTTGGTGTTATGGATAAATGGTTAAGTTATTATTGATCATGGTTACTGTTATGGTTTATGAGTATAGTTGATGGAAGGGTTGGTATTTCAGGTTATAGCATCAATATGATTATTGCATTGTATTAATGGTTATTTATTGTATGATTTTGGTATGGTTAAGTAGATGATTGTGTATTTGAGTAGTTGTTATTGTTGTGAAGGTATAATGTTGGGAGTTGGATTGATGGTTTAGATGATTGGAGCCAAATAGGTAGTTGGGGTGCAGAAACGGTATGAAAATTTTGGTATCTGTTACAGTTTTTAGCATAATGAATGGGATATTGATCCAAATGACATGAGGCCAATTGCATTAGAAAGCTAAGATCCAAGCCTACAACTTTCATGTTTTGAGTTTTGTTCAAATAGTTGAGGAAGATGAGTCAAAAGTGATTCGAAGTGTATTATGTATATCATCGTTTCTGCACTGATACATTTTGGTAGAATGGGCATAAATTTTTACTCAGACCTCCAAATGACCTGAAACTAGTGGGAGATTCAATAAAAGACATAGGGCTACAACTTTCATGTTTACCACTTTGGCTAATTCGAAAGAAAAAGTGCAGTTGTGTTCCTTGGACCGAGGGTACACAGACCCCTACACGGACCCAGGCACGGGGTCCGGGTCTTGCCAACAAAATTTGTAATTTACCGAGTGTACACTGACCTATACACGGAGGGGGGCACGGGGTCCGTGTCTATGGCGTATAAAACACATTTTTAAGAGTTTCTAAGCCAATAAGTTAGCCATTTCTCTTACTTCCTCTTGCATGCATCGACTTGGGGAGCTAGGGTTCTTCATTTCTTTTCCTAATTCCTTTCTTTCCAAGGTTTGGATCTTCAAGTTGGAGGTGTGAACTTCATATCCTCAAGAGCAAGTAACCAAGGTAAGGAAAATTATCTTTTGGGTATTTGGTTGAAGTGAAGGGAATGGTGGTTTTGGCTTGAATGATAATTTATAGGTTGAAGATGTGAAGTTAATAGTATAATCTTGATCTTGTGTTGTAGGATCAACTACCAAGAAGCTATCACAACAAGTTCCATTGGTAGTAAGTGGGCTTTGTCCTTGAATGCATCTCATGGCCAATATGTATGATGAATGATGTTGTTATTGTTTCTAGCTCCTTTAATCCATTGATTATATATTTTCTATGTAATGGTTCATTGATTGAAAGAAAAGGAAAGGAATTTTGATGTCAATTGCTAAGAAAGGAGCTAGTTCTAATTACATGCACTCCACATGGTTGATAAAATGATTCAATGGTTCTTTTATGGCTTGATAGTTATATGGTAGTGGTGGTGCTTCTAGCACTTCTAAACCAACATAACGGAAGTTGATCAACATTTAACATGTACAGTGACTGATTTTGACTGAAATGTACATGTATACCATCGACGGATGACTTATCAATGCCATACAAGGAAAATGAGGGAAATGATTGATAGAATGCCATCTTATAATTGTTATCTGTATATTCCATTGAACGACGGCATTTCCTATGGTTCAATTGTAATAATTCCTTTCTTTACACTATTGTATATGTAATTGTTATTAAAAGTTCCACTTACTAAGTTTTGTAAACTCATTCCAGTTATGTCTTGTGATGCAGATAAAAAGGAATAGCGTTAGAAGTGTCGAGGCATGGAAGTTGCATGTGCCAAAGATTGGAGGATGATGTTTTGATAAAATATGGCAATTATAAAATGGTTTTAAGTATTGTACCTTGGTTCATGTTTTGAACAAGAAATTATGCCTTTACTTTTGTGAAACACTTGGTAATTATGGAGATGTGATCTATGTGTTTAGTGGAAGTTTTGAGAATATATGTGTATTTTGGAAAGATTGATTGTGGTAATATTTATTTTGTTTGCTTGGGAATATTTTGTAAGTTTATATTTATGGGTAAACTATGCCAAAATTTTATTAATTATTATTTTTTTCCAAATCTTTTATAAGGCTTCCGCATTATTGCATTTATAGTTTAATGTCATGGGGTAAGGGTATTACACTTATGGACACCTGATAAACATGGTTAATGAGTATAGACTTAAATCATTTGCATGCAAGCATCTCATTGTGTGATTTCATCTTTGGTATACTTGTATTGAATATCTTTTAAACAAAATAATCACCAATAAAGTGCATGGGGTAAGGGTGTTACATTTAGTGGTATCAGAGAAATGCCACCCAAGAGAAAAGCTCGTGAAGTACATGTAATATGTTTTGAAATAAGCTTTACATGTAATATGTTTTGAAAATGATTTTAAATTGAGATTCAATATAGAAAAATGCCACCCAAGAGAAAAGCTCGTGAAGTACCTCCAAGAAGGAGAGCCAGAGAAGACCGAGACAGTACTTCCTCTAATGTAGTTGATGAGTTTGGTAGGCTACTTCATGAGAAAGCTAAAGTGCATGGGGAACAAATTCAGCAACTTCTCCGATTGCAAACACCGGTTCAAGGTAGAGGCCAAGGTCGTTATCAACGAGTTGTTGAGGGAGCTTATGATAAATTCAAGAAGATGAATCCACCCGAATTTGTAGGGAGTCCGGACCCTTTGATTGCAATGGATTGGGTGAAGGCGGTCGAGGCGATCTTTGATTACCTTAACTTTGATGATAAAGATCGAGTGAGTTGTTCTGTGTTGCTCTTAACCAAGACCGCAAGAATTTGGTGGGAAGCAACCAAGGTAACGATTAATGTTCAAACATTGAAATGGAATGAGTTTAAAGATTTGTTCTATGACAAGTACTTTCCTAGCGATGTTAAAGCCCGCAAGGTGAAAGAATTCTTAGAGCTAAAGCAAGGGACAATGAGCATGAATGATTACATCTTGAAGTTTGAAGAAGGTTGTCTTTTTGTTCCTTTCATTGCTAGCAATGACAAAGATAGAGCCGAGCATTTTATGCGGGGGTTGAGAGCAGAGATTCGAAGAGATGTTCGAATGTCGAAGGCTAATTCTTACAAGGAGATTGTTGAGAAAGCATTCATGACCGAATATGATGAGAAAGAGATTGATAAAGAAAGACAATTCAGGAGGCAACAATCTGTCCAAAAGGGTCAAGCTTCATTTCAAGGAGGAAAAGGAGGACACAAGGGGAAAGGAAAGGAAGAATATCGCGGTAAAGCTCCTGCGATTCCATCTGAATCAGATAAGCCTTTATGTCCTAACTGCCATAAACCACATAAAGGAGAGTGCCTAGTTGGAAGCAAAAAATGTTATAGATGTGGAGGTGTTGGGCACATTGCGATCAATTGCACTCAATCATCGGGCAAGGGCCGAGTTCAGGGGCGTATTTTCTCTTTGACCAAGGAAGGAGTTAATTTTGATTCGTCAATCATTTCAGGTACCATTCTTCTTTCAGGCAAGCTAGCTACTACTCTTATTGATACTGGCGCCACACATTCTTTTATATCTGATCAATTTATGCATTCTCTGGGTCTTGCTCCTATTGGTGAAATTATCTACTTTTCTATTGTGCTTCATTCGGGAGATTATATTCATTCTTCAAGTGTGATTCGAGCGTGCCCTGTTCAAGTAGATGATGAATTGTTGAATGCCGATTTGATTGTCATTCTTATGATTGAGTTTGATGTTATTTTGGGAATGGATTGGTTAATTACTTATCGAGCTGTCATAGATTGTGTAGCCAAGACAGTACGTTTTCCTTCAGGGCATGGTGATAGCAGGGTCTTCACAGGGTCAGGTACTTTGCTTGGCCTTTCTTTTATTTCTTGCTTGCAAATGCATCAGATGTTGGTTAAGGGTTGTCATGTGTTTCTAGCATCGGTGGTGGATATAATTAGAGAAGAGAGTGGGAATGCGAGTGACATTGATATTGTGAGGGATTATCTTGATGTCTTTGCGGATGATGTGCCGGGATTGCCACCGGATAGAGAGGTGGAATTTGTTATTGATATTGTACCAGGTACCGCACCGATTTCTAAAGCCCCTTATCGAATGGCCCCAATTGAAATGAAAGAGTTGAAGAGTCAATTGCAATAATTATTAGATAAGGGCTTTATTAGACCAAGTTCATCCCCTTGGGGGGCACCGGTATTATTTGTGAAGAAGAAAGATGGGTCCTTGAGACTGTGTATTGACTATCGAGAGATCAACAAAGTAACGATCAAGAACAAATATCCTCTGCCCAGAATTGATGATCTTTTTGATCAGTTGCAAGGTGCTACTGTATTTTCTAAGATTGATTTGCGGTCAGGATACCATCAATTGAAAGTAAAGGAGTGTGACATACCTAAGACGGCTTTTCGAACCAGGTATGGTCACTACGAGTTTTTGGTTATGTCTTTTGAATTAACTTATGCTCCTTCTGTATTTATGGATCTTATTAATCGAGTTTTCAAGCCATATTTGGACAATTTCGTTATTATCTTCATTGATGATATTTTAATTTATTCAAAGACTCGAGATCTACATTGGGAGCATTTGAGGATCGTGTTACAGCAGTTGAGGGACAACCAGTTATATGCTAAATTCAAGAAGTGTGAATTTTGGCTGGAGAAAGTTGCAGATAGGATCAGGGTCAAGAAGAGAACGAGGCTAGACTAGATAGCGTGGAGATCCGGGCTTCGAAACAACTTAGGATTCAGCGCTAATATATAGTTGAACCTAGTTGAATTCTTGTAGATAATACAAGACTTGTATGTTTATGTTTAATATGTAATTTGAATTGAATTACATTACGTTTCCGCTTTGTATTTTAAAAAAAAAAATTTTAGACCCTGTTTATATTAATTGATAATTAAATCCCAAAGATGATTAAGAAGATGATTAGCGTCCGGGTCCCCACAACAGGTGGTATCAGATATGAGACAAGAATTCCCAGCATTATTTCACTGATGTAAATTTCTGTTCAGTTTTATTACATACCTTCTATTGATGTGATGGATTGCCTGTGATTTCAGGGACGAAATCATATCTTAGGGGGGAGAAATGTAATGCCCGGAAATTTAATCCTAGTAATCTGTAATTATCGATTTAAAATTTGATATGATTATGAAAGGATTAACCGAGACACGATTTGAAGTAACGTGTGAAAATGTATGTGCGAGGACAGTACCATCGGCGCACGTGCGCGACGTGATGCGCGCCCATGCGCCAAATGGGCAGAAGACCTCGCGCATATGCGCGACATGAGGGCGCGCATATGCGCGAGCTGTGCAGGTCGAGTCCAGAGAGCCTCGCGCATATGCGCGGAATTGAGGCGCGCATATGTGCGAGAGGCTGGGAAGACATGCGCCGAGACAATAGTCTCGCGCATATGCGCGAAGACAGTACGCGCATATGCGCGAGATGCTTTGGATGAATTTGCGGAAGACACGTTTCGGGGCATGCGAGATGTATATATATATATACATATTACACATATTCCATCAAAGAAATCAACGGGAAATTGAGAGAAAGTGTTGGTTTCTTGTGCTTCAAATTTCAACCGTGTAAAATCCGTCCGTCTGATTTTGAATCCGACTTCGGTACCGAGTTCCTAACAACGTAGGCTACAACTGGACATTGAAGAATTGACAAAGTTGAATTCCTGACCGAAACTACAAACGAAAGGTATAAGTCAATGTGGTATCGGGAGATCGACTTAAGTCGGTTTAGACTTGAGTTTCCCTAAATCACATACTTTATTTTATTGCATTGATATTTGCATTGATTTGATTGATGTACTTGTTCTCTTGATTTATAGATAGCAGGTATTAGACGAGAAATCTTGTAACAGAAGTGTCTGATAGTGGCGGGATCGCCACGGGCACATTGCACGATGTCACAAGATAGTTTATTGGCGATAGTGCCAAAGTTTGTCACCGGATGATTGGCTATCGATGTGGATAGAATTTGGGTTTCTTCTATTACTGTTGATCGATGTCGTATCGGTGTGGATAGAATTGGAGCTTCTTCTGTTACTGGTGATCGATATTATATCGGTGTGGATAGAATTAGAGTTCCTTCTATTACTGGTGATCGATACCATATCGGTGTGGATAGAACCAGACCTTTTTCTATTTCTGGTGATCGATACCTTATCGACGTGGATAGAACTGGATTCTTTTCTATTACTGTTGGTCGATATAGGAATGCCAACTTCTGGAAACCGGGATCCCTAGACTAGGATTGAGTCTAGTCTAAATTGTGTAGCTACGAGTATTGTCGACAGTTTGATATTAGTTATGTTTCAGATGTTGATACATATTGCTGTTTTTAGGTCATATCGTTTCCAAGGAAGGAATTGCTGTGGATCCGGCTAAGATTGAAGCAGTTAAGAAGTGGCATATTCCTTTGACAGTTGCTGAGGTACGAAGTTTCCTTGGGTTGGCAGGGTACTATCGTCGTTTTATTGCCGATTTCTCTAAAATAGCCTTGCCACTTACTATTCTGACGAGAAAGACAGTTAAGTTTGAATGGACTAATGAATGTCAGAAAGCATTTCAAGTATTGAAGGACAAATTGACTTCAGCTCCAGTGTTAGCACTTCCTCAGGGAGTTGAAGATTTTGTGGTGTATACAGATGCTTCCAAGAAAGGTCTCGGTGTTGTGTTGATGCAGCGAGGCAAAGTCATTGTTTATGCTTCTCGTCAATTGAAGGATTATGAAAAGAACTTCCGACTCATGATCTTGAGTTGGCAGCCGTTATTTTTGCTTTGAAGATTTGGCGACATTATTTATATGGCGTGAAATGTGAAATTTTCTCAGATCATAAAAGTCTTAAGTATCTCTTTACTCAGAAAGAACTGAACATGCGTCAGAGAAGGTGGTTAGAACTTGTGAAAGATTATGATTGCACTATTAGTTACCACCCAGGAAAAGTGAATGTGGTTTCTGATGCATTGAGCCGAAAGTCAGGTTTTCAATTGGGTTCTATGATTCAAAAGCCTCTGTTGTTGGATTTGCAGATAAGTGAGATCGCATTAGTTGAGGAAGGTACGATCGCTCGACTTTCAGCCTTAGTTATTCGACCGACTTTGATTGACAGAATTAAGCATGAGCAACAGTTGGATACTCTTTTGTTGGACTTGAGAGAAAAGGCATAGAAGAAGGGGAATTCTGAGTTTGGATTGAACAGTGATGGCCTGATTACATTTCAAGGCCGTATGTGTGTTCCTGTTGGTGATGCTATTCGTCGTGATGTTTTGACGGAATCTCATACTGCACCTCATTCAGTACATCCTGGTGGCACCAAGATGTATCAAGATCTTCGTCGATTGTATTGGTGGCCAGGTATGAAGAAAGATATAGCAGTATTTATTTCTGAATGCTTGACTTGTCAGCATGTAAAGATTGAGCACCAACGACCAGCAGGCTTATTGCAATCCTTACCTATACCGCAATGGAAGTGGGAATACATCACTATGGATTTTGTTGTTGGGTTTCCAAGAACTCAGAAGGGCTATAATTCTATTTGGGTGATCGTGGATCGATTGACCAAGTCATCACATTTTCTCCCTGTCAAGACGACATATTCTATGACTCAATATGCGGAGACGTATGTCCAAGGCACGGACCCAGGCACGGGGTCTGGGTCTTGCCAACGAAATTTGTAATTTACCGAGTGTACACGGACATATACACGGAAGGGGGCACGGGGTCCGTGTCTATGGCGTATAAAACACATTTTTAAGAGTTTCTAAGCCAATAAGTTAGCCATTTCTCTTACTCCTCTTGCATGCATCGACTTGGAGAGCTAGGGTTCTTCATTTCTTTTCCTAATTCCTTTCTTTCCAAGGTTTGGATCTTCAAGTTGGAGGTGTGATCTTCATATCCTCAAGAGCAAGTAACCAAGGTAAGGAAAATTATCTTTTGGGTATTTGGTTGAAGTGAAAGGAATGGTGGTTTAGGCTTGAATGATAATTTATAGGTTGAAGATGTGAAGTTAATAGTATAATCTTGATCTTGTGTTGTAGGATCAACTACCAAGAAGCTATCACAACAAGTTCCATTGGTAGTAAGTGGGCTTTTTTCCTTGAATGCATCTCATGGCCTATATGTAAGATGAATGATGTTGTTATTATTCCTAGCTCCTTTAATCCATTGATTATATGCTTGATATGTAATGATTCATTGATTGAAAGAAAAGGAAAGGAATTTTGATGTCAATTGCTAAGAAAGGAGCTAGTTCTAATTACATGCACTCCACATGATTGATAAAATGATTCAATGGTTCTTTTATGGCTTGATAGTTATATGGTAGTGGTGGTGCTTCTAGCACTTCTAAACCCACATAACGGAAGTTGATCAACATTTAACATGTACAGTGACTGATTTTGACTGAAATGTACATGTATACCATCGACGGATGACTTATCAATGCCATACAAGGAAAATGAGGGAAATGATTGATAGAATGCCATCTTATAATTGTTATCTGTATATTCCATTGAACGACGGCATTTCCTATGGTTCAATTGTAATAATTCCTTTCTTTACACTATTGTATATGTAATTGTTATTGAAAGTTCCACTTACTAAGTTTTGTAAACTCATTCCAGTTATGTCTTGTGATGCAGATAAAAAGGAATAGCGTTAGAAGTGTCGAGGCATGGAAGTTGCATGTGCCAAAGATTGGAGGATGATGTTTTGATAAAATGTGGCAATTATAAAATGGTTTTAAGTATTGTACATTGGTTCATGTTTTGAACAAGAAATTATGTCTTTACTTTTGTTAAACACTTGGTAATTATGGAGATGGGATCTATGTGTTTAGTGGAAGTTTTGAGAATATATGTGTAGTTTTGAAAGATTGATTGTGGTAATATTTATTTTGTTTGCTTGGAAATATTTTGTAAGTTTATATTTATGGGTAAACTTTGCCAAAATTTTATTAATTATTATTTTTCTCCAAAGCTTTTATAAGGCTTCCGCATTATTGCATTTATAGTTTAATGTCATGGGGTAAGGGTATTACACTTATGGACACCTGATAAACATGGTTAATGAGTATAGACTTAAATCATTTGCATGCAAGCATCTCATTGTGTGATTTCATCTTTGGTATACTTGTATTGAATATCTTTTAAACCAAATAATCACCAATAAAGTCCTTTATGATTTGTGTAAGTAAATGTGTATTTTAATGAAGTGTGAGTTGCATCGAACGGAAGACTTCGTAAGTTTATAAGGCGATTTGACATTGTGAATCTATTTGCGCATTCGATAAGGTAATAAACATTGACATATCACACACGCACGTGACTCTCGAGTAAATATGAATCACATGAAAATAAATCAATCTGAGGCCACTGTCACTTTTTGCATATCCATGACTATAGTTGTCAGCATTAATTCCTTGCTTGAGTCTGCATTCCTATTATTTTTACTTTTATTTTGCTTGGGACTAGCAAAAGTTCAAGTTTGGGGGATTTGATAAGTGCAAGAATTGTAAATAATTTATATGTTAATCCTATTTATCTATGCTGGTTTCGAACAAAATTGGGCGTGGTTTTTGTTGTTTTTGTGTCGTGCAGGGGATATACAACTAGTTGATGGTTTGGAGCAATTATAGATGTTTTTTAGCGTGAAACTGCGATAAATAAGAGTTGCAGCGCCAAAACTAGCGCCACAACACTCATTTGTGCGAAACACAAGCGCCTAGACGCTGCCTAAGAGGCGCCGCGGCGCATCAATGCCGAAGTATAAGCGCCGAGGCGCTACCTACACAGCGTCGCGGCGCTAAAAGCCGAGAGTCAAGCGCTTAGGCGCTAAGGAATAAGGGCCGCGGCGCTAACCTTCATAATTGACGGGCGCCTAGACGCCACTTACTCAGCGCCGCGGCGCTAATGGCGGCGAGACAAGATTAGATGGGCTTCGACTTACGGCCAAGAAAGGGGGATAAAAACAAATCGAGGGTTCAGAACTGAGGGAGCCGCCTTGGGAAAGAAACACACGAGAGAAGAGAGGCGCAGACACGAGACGAAGATCCAGAGTGCGAAGAACGGTCACGAATACGAAGAACGACGGATCTGGGGACGGAGACGACACTTCGGATTTGTCATCTACTCTCTCGCCTTTATATTTTCTTGTATTTTGATGTCTAAACCTTCGAATATGTGTTGTTTTTATTTAGAATTCATTATGAACTAATTTTCTAGTCTAGAGAATGACGTAACTTTGTGGATACGATGATTTGACGCAGAGGTTTATTTGATTGAATTCCGCTCTTGTTTAATTGTGTTCTCTGTGTTTATTTCACTGCAATTTACTGGCCATAAATTGTTTATTGTTTGATTAATTCTATAACTCGGGAGAGGGACTAGGATTATAGATCATTAGAGGCACATCATTGAATGTTTATATCGTTCGGAAGGCGTATAAATTTAGCGAGGCTTAGGTAAGAACATTGTTTGCATTTATCAATTAAACTTAGATTTTATTAGGAATAATTGAATCGAAGTTTGATTGATACATTTTATTCGTCATTTGGTAAAGGGAGAATAAAATAATTAAGTGTTCTTGGTCATTAAATAATTGGAATTCGTGAGTATAAATTTAATTGTGAATAATTATCGTTTTAAGTAAACCAAATCTCTTTTGATTTTTCTAAATAAAGTTGAGATTATTTTAATTACAAGCATTGATATAATTTTAGTTCACACTCCTCGTGGGATCGACACTCGTACTCAAAATTTCATTCTACTATAACTTGACATCGTGCGCTTGCGAGCAATCAAGAAAACACGCAACATTTCATCATAGTCTATTCCCTCTTTTTGTCTGAAACCTTGAGCCACCTGTCTTTCTTTTTTTTGACAACAGTACCTTCTTCATTTAGCTTGTTTCTAAATACCCACCGGGTTCAAATAACAGTTTGATGAGATGGTCTAGGTACAAGAAACCAAAATTCATTTCTTTTAAATTGATTCAGCTCTTCTTGCATAGCTTCAATCCAACTGGGATCCAGAAGATCTTCTTCAATATTCTTTGGTTCGTCCTGAGATATGAAAGAAGCATGCATATATTCATTAATCATTTGCCTTCTGGTTCTTAACGGAGCTGCTGGATTACCAATGACCAAATATGGAGGGTGAGATTTTCTCCAAACAAAAGGGTATAAAGAAATTTCTACCTGGTTTGATGGATTGGGATCATGCTCAGCTAAAACAGTAGCAGGTTCTGGAATGTCAACTTCTGGTTCTGGTATGTCCTGTGTCTGAACAACTGGTTCTACCAGAGGAATGCCTGGTTCTGGATTTTGAGCATCTTTGACACTTGGTTCTGCATCATCTTCACTATCCAGTTCCCGATGAATCATGTCTAATCTGTTACTCAAATTTGACACGTTAGAAATTCCAGGAGCACTGAGAGTTCTATTAATGAAGATTCTGAATGATTTGCTTACTGCTAAATATCCAAGAAATAATCCAGCATCTGATTTTGAATAAAACGCAGACAAATAATTTTTACCATTATTGTGCACAAAGCATCTGCAACCAAATACATGAAAATATGATACATTAGGCTTACTCCATTTTCATATCTCATATGGAGTTTGATTCTGCCTTTTGTTGATCATGGTTCTGTTTTGCGTATAGCATGATGTGTTGATTGCTTCTGCCCAGAAGCGCTGAGAGATGTCTGCATCTGCTAGCATAGTTCTAGCAGTTTCTTTAAGAGTTTTGTTTCTCCTCTAAGCTACTCCATTCTGTTGAGGCATTCTGACAGCTGAAAATTCATGATGAATACTCTGTTCATCTAAATATAACTCAAGAATCTTGTTAGTAAATTCAGTTCTCCGATCACTTCTGATTTTAATGACAAAAACTGATTTTTCATTTTGAATCCTTTCCAGAAGCTTGATCAGGAGGCTACTGGTTTGATCTTTTCCTGCAAGAAATATTACCCAAGTAAATCTAGAAAAGTCATCAACAACAACAAGTGTATACTTCATTCCCCCTAAGCTCATGATAGGGATTGGACCAAATAAGTCTATATGCAATAATTCCAAATACCTTGATATTGATTTACTACCTTTATTCTTGAAGCTAGATCTCACTTGTTTACCAAGTTGATATGCAGAACATACATGATTCTTAACGAAATTAATATCAGGTAAACCATCAACTATGTTCTGCTTCTTGAGATTATTGATAGACTTGAAGTTCAGGTGATTCAATCTCTTGTGCCATAGCCAATATTTATCACTATGGGAGGCAACTAAACATGTAGGAATATTAACATGATCTGAGAGTAGACTCTTTTGTCCGGTCATATGTCTGGAACATCCACTGTCCAGATACCATGTGGAGCTGCTGATCTTGGCTTTCCTCTCCTGTTCCTGCAATCACAAGTTCTAGTAAATGGTACCCAATCTATTTGGGTCCAAGCCTTATCAGTCCTTTAAGAACCTACGTTTGTACAATTCTAGGTGACCTTGTACTTCGGGTATCCACAGAGGTGTGTGCAACAGAGGGTCTATTATCGTTAATAGAATGCATCTTAGAATGTTGTTCTTCCCTTCTGTTTTTGTTGTCTAATCTGTATCTATTCTGAACAGGTCTAGAATTATAGTACTGGTTATTTTTAACCTTCATAGAGGGTGGTCCTCCTGAGTTGAATCCTCTACTGGATCCAAAACTTTGGTGGACTCTTCCCTTAGGTTCAACTTAACCCAGACCATAATGATTTCTTCTGTTCGTCTGATCTACAAACCTTTCAACTTGAACAGTTGGTACTACTGGTTCATATACCACACTGGATTTAGAAAACGAATGTATTTCCCTTTGCTTGTATCCAGTTCTGGCTTAGTACTGGTTTAATAACTACTTTCACTGTTGCTGAATCCGAGACCACTCCTGTCTCCAGATTGCTTCTGAAATTCTTGCATCTTCTCTAGTGAAACAGAAGAATTGTTCCATGCATTTACGAGAATAGATAGTTTCTGTTTCTCAGACTTCATCGTCTGGTAATCTGCAATTATCCTGTCATTCTCAGTTCTTAATTTACTCATCTCAACTTTTAAATCATTGCAGCTATTCTCTTGCAAGCAAGTGAACTTACTGACTTGATCCTTTAAGTTTTGATTTTCAATCTTAACTTCCTCGAATGACTGAGAAAGTCTCGAGTACTCTTCCCCCATGTCATGTTGTGCTTTAACCAAATTAGTTCGTGTAAATTCGTTAGAGTCAAAATCAAATACCTCTCCAGATGTCGAGGTTGATTCAGTGTCTGCCATGAGGCATTTGATCTCTTCTGCATCGCTATCACTGGAATGAATTTCTGAGTCAGAAGATTCGGAACTAGAATCCGCCCATTTTGATTTGCTTTCTTCTGCAATCATTGCTTTGCAATCTCTTCTGAATTTCTTGTCATTCCTCCTGTATTCCTTTTTCTTTTGATCATCCTTCTTTGTCTTAGGGCAGTCAGCGATGAAATGCTCGATTTTTCCACAATTAAAACATGCCATGTCACCGGAAACGTTCATCAAACTCGCTCAGAGTTTCTCCAACTTTCATTTTCAGATATTCAAACTTCTGCATTGCTAAAGACAACTTATTCTCCTTTGTCTGTTCATTTCTTTCACAGATTTGGATTAGTTTTTCCCAAATCTCTTTTGCAGTAGAACACATCTTGATCTTGCTGAAGGTGTTCTTATCAAGTGTTTTGTAGAGAATGTCCTTCGCAACATTGTCTAGATTGACTTTATTTTTGTCCTCGCCAGTCCATTCATTTCTGTGCTTCTCAACCATTTGAGATGCCCCCTCAGTAACAGCAATAGTTGTATTTGGCTGTAAAATTTCAGGGGACCATCTGTGATGACAAACCACATGTCATCGTCCTGAGCTGCAAGATGAGCTTGCATGCAGATCTTCCAGTCATCGAAATCTTTTTTTGAGAACATAGGAACTTTGCTGAAATGTGCCATATCTGTTGTAAATATTTAGAACAAGAAAAATCTGCTCTGATACCACTTGTTGGGGATTGAGAAGGATTTTAGAGGGGGGTGAATAAACTCTTTCCTTTGTTTAACGATTTTGCAAAGGGTGCTAGAATCCTATTAGAGATTGTAGCTGGTCTTGTTCGAATGTAAGTCCAGCATATCACAATAAGTCCGGAAACGATCCAATAGAGTAGGAAGAGAAATAATAAAATAGTAGGCAGTAGAACAGTGGTTGTTTCTGGAAGTTCGAAGATAAAATATTCTACGTCTCCCCTTCTTCTGTTTCCAGGAGGTATCACTAAAAGACTTTGGATTTTACAGTACAACACTTGTACACACCCACTTCAGTAGGGCTTACCCTTAGCCTACTAAAACTCTTAGTTACACAACTCCGTAAAATCGAATAGAACAAAGTTCTGGAGAAAGACTCTTTTCCAGTTAACAAACTCTTCTCACTGATATAGTAAGATGTTTAGCTTAAAGAGGTTTATGAAACAGTAACATCACAAAATGATCTCAGCTTTGATGATAAAGCGTGTGCTACTTTTCTGTATGTTGAGCTTTGAAGATGAGCAGTAGTTGATGATAGCTCAAACTTACGTTGCAATAATCATTGCGTTGATAAAGATAATAACGTATCTTTTTATAAAGAATTTTAGGACCGAGCGCTTGCCGCTTTATCAAAAGCTATAGTTATTAGTAATGGTGCAACTCAAATCTTTTAAACCGAACAGTAGCTCAAGGACCACGATTCGATCGCTCTACCAAGCAGGGACAATTATTGCACCCAACAATATCCCTCCCAATAATTGCACTCCTTGCAATAAATGGGAATCGAACCCCCGACCTTGGCTCTGATACCAATTGCAGGACTGAGCGCTTGCCGCTTTACTAAAAGTTATAGCTAGTAGTAATGGTGCAACTCAAATCTTTTAAACCGCACAGCAGCTCAAACACCACGATTCGATCGCTCTACCAAGCAGGGACAATTATTGTACCCAATAGAATTGATCTTCTTATATATAAAAAACTTGAATCCAACGTAAACAAAAACGACTTCTTTTGACTCCTGATAGAATCAGCTTTATTACCTAAAAAGGTTCCTGCAAAATGCTTTCAGAATAATCAGTCTTTGCTTTATACCAAAACTGGTAAGACCTATTAAATAACTTCGTACAGCATTAATGGTGCAATTAATACTTGTACTACGTAAAGTAACGGTAACATTTAAGATAGTAACGATCAAGTAAAAGACGTTAAGTTACTTCTGCTTAAACTAAGTTCTGCTTATAAAGCTACATTCTGCTTCTGGTTTTTCTAAGCTGATAAATACTCGAAGAGTACTATTTTGTTAACGAGATATGATATCTTTTGTTTTTATATAGTCTTCTGGTTTTATCTATTACGACATACTGATTTTGACTCTCATCACCACAATTAAATAAGTCTAACATTTACCAAATGCCATTTATTCAAAATCTTTATTATCAATTAACACTATTATATATATATATATATATATATATATATATGAGAAAATCGAATAATTTTTCTTATATATTTAAAAAGTTCTATAAATTATTTTTCTTAAAAAAACTTCATCCTTTTTAATACTAAAAACATAATTTATCTAAATTTTTGACCTTATTTTTAATTTCGTCTTCATAAAATCTTTATTATCAATTAATAATATATATATATAATAGTGTTATCTAAATTTTTAACCTTATTTTTAATTTCGTCTTCATAAACTTTATATTTTTTCATTTCTTAAAAAAATATCTGATAAAAATATTTTTTATAAATAAAAAATAACTTTTTGTTCTTGATAAAAAATATATAAGTATTTTATATAAATATTATTGATAAAAAAAAGAAGTTTAAAAATAAGACATATGTTGAAAATTAATATTTAAAACATGTGTGTTAAATATTTGAATGTTGAAAATAAGAGTTGAAAATATTTAAAATTAGTGTATGATGATATAGGTAATGATGAATTTATTTTTTGGATTATTTGTAAAAAAATTCTATAAATAACCTCACCATTTGTGAAGAAATTCACAATTGAGTTGAGAGAAAAAAATTATAAAGTGTGTAGTTTGATAATTTTGAGAGTTTGAGATTTTTATTTTTTACCATAAATTTTTACTTTTTCATAACACGTTATCAGCACGAAGCTCTAAAAGTCATTCATATTTTTCCAAGCTCAAAACAAAAGAAAAATGTAACAAAAGTAATAATATTTATTTTACTATTTATTTATTTATTGTGTATCTATTTAATATATAATATAAAGTTATTCATAAATAATAATAAAAATAAATTTTTCAAAAACTTGCTATAAATCCTGTTAGGATATTAAGACGACATCCCACACTCCCGGTAAGGAATACGACAAGTATAAAAGCCTATAAGTTTTTTAAACAAAATAACTTGTGACACCGCATTATAATAATGTGATATGATATACATAATTATTTAAACATGACTAATATTATATACATCATATTATTACCATAAAATTATACAAATGCATACATTTATTTTTTTGTACATCAACGGTCATAAACGGTAACAAAACGGCTAGTTTTTGCCCTAAAAATATGATCTCACACACATTCAATCACTCCAACTTTCACTTCTTCTCTAAAAATTATTCTTCATAAAATGGCTTTCTCAAAGATATTTTTAAATATTTTGGTTATCATACTCACGAGTCTTGTATTTATTGGAGAATATCATCCTCATGTGTTTTCTTTATTTTTACGAATGCTTGTACTTGTTGTTTATCCATTACTTTGTATTGCAATATTCATTAACTAATAAAATGAATCGTAAATTTTTTTTAGTACCACCATGACAAACTTGGCAAAGCTCGAATTCATTGCTCTTGTTATTACGGGGAAAAATTATATGTCATGGACTCTCGATGTAGAAATGCATCTTGAGTCATTGGGTCTAAGTGAGACCATAAAAGAAAATGGCATATCGACATCACAAGAAAAGGCCAAAACAATGATATTTTTGCGTCAACATCTCGACGAGAGATTGAAATGTGAATATCTAATTGAAAAAGATCACATGGCTTTGTGGAAAGGATTAAAAGAAAGATTCGAACATATAAGGGAAGTTATACTTCCGACAGTCCGAGATGAATGGAATACGTTGAGATTCCAAGATTTTAAAAAGTCAGTGATTACAACTCGGCGATGTATAGAATAATCTCGCAATTGAAATTTTATGGGCACGAGATTACTGAATTGGAAATGCTTGAAAAAATATTTTCCAATTTTCACGCATCGAATATAACTCTACAACAACAATATAGAGTGCGTGGATTTTCGAGATAATCTGAACTTATCGTCTGTCTCCTTGTTGTTGAAAAGAATAGTTGAGCTGTTAATAAGAAATCATCAGGCATGACCCACTGGTTCAACGGCATTTCCTGAAGTAAATGTCGTAAACAAAAATGAATTTAAATCCGGAAACCAAAATCAAAGTTATAGACAAGATTTTGGTCGAGGACGAAATCATGGTCGTGGATGTGGACGTGGTCGTGGACGCGGCCGTGATTCTGAAAATAATCGAGATAGTTATTTCCATAACTTATCTCAAAAGAGTGTCCCAAACCATCCACAGAAAAGACATCATTAAAATATGAGTGTTAATGAGAATCACTCAAAAAGATTTGAAAGTTCTTGTTTCAGATGTGGTACTCCATGACATTGGTCCCGTATTTGTCGAGCCCCTGAGCACCTTTGTAAAATTTATAAAAAATCAATAAAAGGGAAAGAAAAGGAGACCAGCTTCACTGAACATAGTGAACCTTTGAGTGATTCAACTCATTTTGATGCTGGAGATTTTCTGATTGATTTCTCAGACAATGATCAATTTGCTGGTGGAATAAATATGTAAAATATTTTATTTTTCCATGTACCCGTGTGATAATGTTTTATCGTGTGCTATATTTTTTACAGATATATTATATTGTATTTTATTTTTATAAATGTATTGTCAGTAATTTTATTTCATTGCATATTTTTTTTGAAGTTCAAACATGAAAAATGCTATGAACAAAGCTGAAGTTTGCATACCCGATAGTGGTACAACGCACACTATCCTCTGAGATAAAAGATATTTCTTGGACTAAAACCAACAAAAACAATGGTAAATACAATATCAGGTCCTGTAGACTTGATTAAAGGATGTGGTAAAGCACAATTTTTGTTACCTAATGGTACAAAACTTTTGATCAATGATGCTTTATATTCACCACAATCGAAAAGAAATTTGTTAAGTTTTAATGATATATATTTCCATGGGTATGATACTCAAACAATGAATGAAGGAAATGAGAAATATATGTGTCTTATCACATATAAATCAGGAAAGAAATATATGATTGAAAAACTACTAATGCTCCCTACTGGATTGCATCATACACATATAAGTCTCATTGAATAAAACATGGTAGTTGATCATTCTTCAATATTAACAAATTGGCATGATCGATTGGGACATCCTGGTTCAACAATGATGCGAAAAATTATAGAAAATACACATGGTCATGCACTGAAAGACCAGAAGATCTTTCACAATAATAAGTTTCAATGTAAAGCATGTTCTCTTGGAAAACTTAATATAAGACCATCACCAGCCAAAGTCCAAATTGAATCACCAATATTTCATGAACGTATTCAGTGTGATATTTGGGGACCAATGCATCCACCATGTGGACCATTTAGATACTTTATGGTATTGATTGATGCATCCAGCAGATGGTCACATGTATGTTTATTGTCAACTCGAAATGTTGCATTTGCAAGATTACTTGCTCAAATAATAAAATTGAAGAATCAATTTCCCGATTATACAATCAAAAAAATTAGACTTGATAATGCTGGTGAATTTACTTCCCAGACTTTCAATGATTATTGTATGTCTATGGGAATCATTGTTGAGCATCATGTTGCTCATGTACATACACAGAATGGATTGGCTGAATCATTGATTAAAGGTCTGCAAATGATTGCTAGACCAATAATTATGAAAACAAAGCTCCCTATTTCTATATGGGGACATGCAATTCTACATGCTGCTGCAATAATTCGCATCAGACCAAGTGCATATCATAAATACTCCCCATTGCAGCTTGCATTTGGTAAAGAACCAGACATTTCTCATCTAAGAATTTTTGGATGTATGTATGGTGTATGTGCCTATTGCACCACCACAACGAAAGAAAATGGGACATCAAAGAAAGATTGGAATTTATATCGGTTATGATAGTCCATTAATCATTTGATATCTTGAACCTCAGACAGGTGACGTGTTCACAGCACATTTTGCTGATTGTCATTTTAATGAGGAAATTTTCCCAATGTTAAGGGGAGATAAGAAACATACCGAAAAGAAAATTACATGGTATGTATCATCATTGTTACATCTGGATCCAAGAACAAAACAATGTGAAAAAGATGTACAGCAAATTGTGCACTTTCAAAGAATAGCAAATCAAATACCATATGCATTTACAGATACAAAAGTGGTAACTAAATCATATATACATGTTGTAAATGCTCCTGCTCGAATTGAATTTCCGAAGAAACAAATTGAAGATACTCATGATGTCATTAAACGCCTGAAGCGTGGAAGGCCAGTCGGTTCCAAGGATAAAAATTCTCGAAAAAGAAAATTCATAGAGAAACACGATGATCACAAAATAGAGAATGATGTTCCTGAAAAACACATGATGATCACAAAATAGAGAATTATGTTCCTGAAGAAAAACATGATGATGAAAATGTTCTGTCAGAACCACAAACTGACGAGAATCGTGAAATCTCTATCGATTATATTAATACTGGAAAAATATGGAAACGAAAAGATATAGAAGAAATTGATGATATATTTTTTTATAATGTGGCAATTGACATCATAAATGATAATGAAGATCATGAACCAAAATCTTTTGGCGAATGTAAAAATCGACAGGATTGGATAAAATGGAAAGATGTCATCCAGGTTGAATTGGATTCGCTAAATAAACGTAATGTTTTTGGACCTATAGTCCTTACACCTGAATGTGTAAAACCTGTTGAATACAAATGGGTTTTTATTCGAAAGCGAAATGAGAAAAATGAAATTGTAAGATATAAAGCTCGACTTGTTGCACAAGGTTTTTCTCAAATGCCTGGAATTGATTATGAAGAAACGTACTCTCCCGTGATGGATGCAATTACGTTTCGGTATTTGATTAGCTTGACGGTATCTGAAAATTTAGAAATGCGTCTTATGGATGTTGTTACAGCTTACTTATATGGATCTTGATAGAAATATATATATGAAAATCCCTGAAGGATTTAAGATGTCTGAAGCACAAAGTTCAAAACCCAGATAATGTTATTCTGTGAAATTACAAAGATCATTATATGGGTTAGCAATCCAGCCGAATGTGGTATAATCGGCTAAGTGATCACTTGATAAAAAAGGGATATATAAATAATTCAATATGCCCTTATGTTTTCATTAAGAAAACAACATCCGGATGCGTAATTATTGCTGTATATGTTGATGATTTAAACATCATTGGAACAAATAAGGAAATTCAAGAAGTTGTGTCATACTTGAAGGAAGAATTTGAAATTAAGGATCTTGGAAAAACCAAGTATTGTCTGGATTTACAAATTGAACAAAAAGAATGTGGAATGTTTGTTCACCAGACAAATTATACGGAAAAGATCATTAAACTTTTTAATATGGATAAATCAAATCCTTTAAGTACTCCAATGGCTGTTAGATCATTAAAAATAGAAAAGGATCCATTCCGTCCATGTGAAGATGATGAAGATATTTTTGGTCCAAAAGTACCATATCTAAGTGCTATCGGTGCCGTTATGTATCTTTCAAATTGTACAAGGCCTGATATATCTTTTGCCGTAAATTTATTGGCAAGATTTAGCACATATCCAACAAAGAGACACTGGAACGGAATTAAACATATATTCCGTTATCTACGAGGAACGACAGACTTGGGACTTTTGTATTCAAAAGATGCTAATCCAAGTATAATTGGTTATGCTGATGCTGGATACTTATCTGATCCACACAAGGCACGTTCCCAAACTGGATATGTATCTACTCGTGGAGACACTGCAATTTCTTGGCGTTCACAGAAACAAACACTCGTAACAACTTCATCAAATCATGCCGAAATTATTGCACTACATGAAACAAGCCGTGAATGTGTGTGGTTAAAATCAATGACCCAACATATCCAAATCTCATGCGGATTATCATTTGACGAGAAGCCTGTGATACTATATGAAGATAATGCTGCATGTGTGGCTCAAATGAAAGAAGGATACATAAAAAGCGACCGAACTAAACATATTCCTCCTAAGTTCTTCGCATTCACCAAGGAGCTTGAGAAGAATAAATATATTGATGTTCGTCACATTCAATCAAGTGAAAACTCATCAGATCTCTTCACAAAGGCACTTCTTACGACAATATTCATAAATCACATATATAATATTGGGATCCGCAATCTACGAAATTTGTGAAGAATTGTTCGTGTCAACATGAGGGGGAGTTTACGTGACTGCACTCTTTTTTCCTTACTATGGTTTTTATCCCAATGGGTTTTTCCTAGTAAGGTTTTTAACGAGGCAGTATAAAAACACGTAATGAAGACAATCTTCATGATCATCATCACAAGGGGGAGGGAGTGTTGAAAATTAATATTTAAAACATGTGTGTTGAATATTTGAATGTTGAAAATAAGAGTTGTAAATATTGAAAATTAGTGTGTGATGATGTAGGTAATGATGAATTTATTTTTTGGATTATTTGTAAATAAATTCTATAAATAGCCTCACCATTTGTGAAGAAATTCACAATTGAGTTGAGAGAAAAAAATTACAAAGTGTGTAGTTTGATAATTTTGAGAGTTTGAGATTTTTATTTTTTACCATAAATTTTTATTTTTTCATAATAACATACAAATTTTTTCAATAGAAAGAATATTATTTTTAATTGTCAATCCTTGCCAAATTCCAATTCCAATTCCAATTATATATATATATATATATATCCAAATACGTATGGTGGGAACTTGAAGCAAAATCAAAATTGAAAATCTCTCATTTTTCTTCCATGTGATCTAAAGGTAATACATACAATCTTTCTAAAATTGAGGTCTGCTTTGCTAAATATGAAGTTGATCCCCCAAAGAAAAAAGAGGGGGTGGTTTTTCAATGAAATCACGGGCTCATTTTAATAACAGGAAATCAGCCCATACATAGTGCTCAAATCACCATCACTGTCGTTCCTTACCCAATTCGATCAATAGAAACCCTTGAATCGGATTACTTTCAGCTCAATTTCCAATTTCTTTCCGAATAATCGATTAATTTTACACGTTGCTTGGGAGATTCAAAGGAGAAATTCGACGGCATTTCATCAGCTTGCGATGGTATTACATCCAATCTCTTTATTTAGATATGCTTTCTTTTTTATTGATTTTGATTTTTTGATTTGTTTTTTCCCCTGTGATGTTGTCTTATAAAAGGCCGATAAATTATTCTAATACAAAAATCTTAAATATTCAGTGTTCTGGTTATCTTGTAACATGTCTCCTCCTTGAATTTCGTCGAGTAATTGTGAAGAATGCATCTGTGTGTGTGAGTAATTGTAGATCTGTGTCCGAGTACTTTTTGTCGGCAAAAATTAAATGGGGTACGGACAACACGTTTTACATGTTTTGAGGATAATTTCAGAATGATGTGAGGGGCTCTATTTATAGAGCTTTTCGTCCATGTGAAGACGCGTATAAAACGCGTCTTCTGAAAATTTCTCGTCAAATATGTCAACCCCCATGTTTTTTTCAAAACATGCAAAACATGTTGTCCCTACCCCATTTAATTTTTGCCGACATTTCTCCCACTTGGAGATTTGAATGAGAATCAAACACATCTCAACACATTTTTTCAATCTTGTCATTCTCTGCTGCTTACATTTCTACTAGGTCATTTGAGGATCTACACCAGTCAAATTTTTCAATGTTCACTGGCTTGGTCAGAACATCAGCTATGTTGTCCTTCGTATGGATCTTCTGCATATCCATATTTTCTTCTTCTACTACTTCTCGTACAAAGTGAAATTGGACTTCAATGTGTTTCGCCTTGGAATGAAAGGCTGGATTCCTTGCGATGTGCAAGGCACTCTGACTGTCACAAAACAAAAGGAACACTATCTTGTTTGTGTCTGATTTCCTCCAATAACCTTTTAATACATATTGCCCCCTTGCATGCTTAAATAGCTGCCATATATTCTGCTTCCGTCGTAGATAACGCTACAACTGTTTTCAGTTTTGAAACCTTGCTTACTGCTCCTCTCGCAAGTGTAAACACATAACCAGTAGTAGATTTCCTCTTATCAGGATCACCTGCATAATCTGAATCGACATTGCCCCTGAATGTAAAATCCGATCCCCCATAACACAATGCAGCATTTGAGGTACCCTTAATGTATCTAAGGATCCTCTTAACAGTCCTCCAATGCTCTCGTCCAGGATTCGCCATATACCGACTATCTGCTCCCACTACTTGAGCAATGTCCGATCTTGTACAGATCATGGTGAACATCAAACTTTCCACTGCTGATGCATATGGTATTCGAGATGTCTTCATCCTCTTTGCTTCACTGCTAGGACACATCTCGGAGGATAACTTGAAGTTAACAGGAAGAGGGGTCGATATTGGCTTGGTATCTTGCATGTTGAAGCGTTGCAAGACTTTCTTCAAATAATTTTTCTGGGAAAGCCAAATCTTTCTGTTACTTCTGTCTCGATTAACTTGCATCCCTAGAATCTTGTTTGCTGGTCTCAAGTCCTTCATATCAAATTCCCTAACTAACTGTGCCTTCAATCCTTGGACCTGATCTTTGTTGGAGCCTGCTACCAACATGTCGTCCACATACAACAGCAAAATGATATAATCATCACTAGACTTTTTGAAATACGTACAAGGGTCTGCACTCAGTCTGTTGTATCCAAGGCTCATGATATAGGAGTCAAATCTCTTGTACCAACACCTCGGCCCCTGTTTGAGACCGTACAGATATTTATTTGTTCAACCTGCAAACCAAGTTCTCTTTGCCTTTTTTCGCAAAACCTTCTGGCTGGAGCATATAGATTTCTTCTTGAAGATCTCCACGAAGAAACGCTGTTTTCACATCTAGCTGTTCTAGATGTAGGTCAAACACCGCACACAATGCCAACACTACTCTGACTGTTGTAAGTCGAACCACAGGAAAAAATATCTCATTGAAGTCAATGTCTTCTTTCTAAGCATACCCTTTTACCACCAATCTAGCACGATACAGCTCCACTTGGTTATTGCCATCACGCTTGATTTTATAGACCCATCTGGTTTCAATGGCTTTCCTCCCTTGTGGTAGTGTAACAAGATCCCAAGTTTTATTCTGGTCTAATGCATCCAATTTTTCTGGCATTGCTATCATCCATCCACAAGGATACATCCGAGCTTTGAGTAGCCTCGTTGAAACTCGAAGGCTCACCATCCACTGATAATAGACAATATGCAATATTGCTTTCAGTGATATAATCTGAAAGCCAAACTGGTGGTCTTCTGTCTTGATTTGACTGCCTTATATTAGAAACCTCAGACTCGACATGTTCTTGTTCTTCGTGCTCTGGTACTGCTTCACAAGAAACTTGACCTTCGTCCGTCTTATTTTCTACCTGAAAAATAGTAGTTTCTGAATTCAGTGTGCCTTTGTCTCCTTTTACTTTATGTAACGTCCCGAAAACTTGAAAGTCCACGTGAACCACATGCATGCAAGTTATTAAATTTCTTTGATATTTTATTAAATTGTTTTAAAGCATTAAATGCTTGTTTATTTCATTAAATGGTGTTTAATTATTTTTATGCATGATAGAATTTAATTCATGAAATTTAAAAGTTCATGCATTAGGGTTTCTAGATGCATTTCACGCTCGAACGAGAAATAGAGACCGGAGAATTTTCAGGAAAATTATTTTAATTACATGATTCATTTTTATAAATTAATTTAAAGCGTTTTTAAGTGTATTTTTCAAAAATGAGATTTTATTGGGTATTTTTACCTGCGGGATTTTATTTTTAACAATACGCAAATTATATCGAATCGGAGGACTTTTTAAGGGTTCGGCTAATATTTTCAAAATCCTTCCAAATGAAATATTTTTCGGGAGCGTGTTTGAATATAATGGGCCTACTTTTAAGCTTGTTGGGCTTAAAACCCTTTTCAAACCCCTAATTATATTTTTAGGGACCATTAATTGTGTGATTAACCATTTAATTATTATATAGCAAGCCATTAACCTAAACCTAATTACTTTGCATAGCCGACACCCTCATTCAACTTTCCCCACCCCCGGTTGGGATAATTTGCAAAATAACCTCGGTCTACTATTTATTTAAGAAAATAACCTCTTCGTGTGTATTTGAAATACACATGAGGAGGTCATTTCCTTAATTAAATAGTTGACCGAGGTTAAAAAACAAAAGACCCCCCTCGGTTTCAGAACTCGGCAGCTGAAAGCATCGGTCTTCCTCTAGTTCTTGCAAAGAAAACTTCATCTGGGCTTCCTCTCATCATTCGTGTTCTTCAATCATCAAGGCACGCATTGTATCAATCTTTTTACGCATCACACATGTCATATATTCTGATGAACTTGTTCTTGCATGAAATCTTTCGATCCAAATATGAGCATGAATGGTTTCGGTTTTTACATGTATTCTTGCGTTTTCATGCTTTGCTACTCACTGTTTTGATCATCTGTGCAAGGGGCTGCTGTGATGGGTTGCTAAGGGTCTGATATTGGTGTGACGTTGTGTTTGTGGGAGCCATACCGATCAGGGTTGCTGGGAGTGGTAAGATCGAGAGAAATGTTCCATGGGGTGGCTTGGCAAGATCTAAGGTTTGGGATGTGCTGCGGTACATGGGCTCGAACCTATCTGTGTTTCAGACCATGTAGAGTCTAGTAAGATGTTAGAAACGAGTGTTGAGTCGAGGGAGAAGCTCGATCCTTGGAAGCATGGCGTGACCCGACAGGTGAGGTGCTAATTTCGGTTGGTTTCTGCACGTGGCTTGTGCAGCGGCTTAACCTCTCGGGTTGGCTGGTTTAGAAGGTTCATTAAGGTCCCTATAGTAAGCCTTAAAGGCTGGACAGGTGGGGAGTAGAGGGTGGACCGAGATGTTTATGAGTTGGGGGCCATGTGTTGAGTTGTGATTGTAGGAAAAAGTGGTTGGCCGAGAGTAGGTGACCTGCTGAAATTTTCAGCCATGTGGTTATGGGCTATTGACATTGTTTTAGGAGCATATTAGTGTTTTTAAGATATGATAAAAAGTTGAGTAAGTTTTGGTTGAGTTTCGGTTCGATTCGGGTTAAAACCGGGACCCCGGTCCAAGTTTTAAAACGAATCGAGTAAGTTGTGAATTTGGCCCTAATTTACGTCTAGGAATGCTTTTAAAAATGTTTTGGGATATTTTAAGGAGTTCGGTAAGCTTCGGGTCAATTTTAGAGGTCCAGGGGTTAAACGATAATTTTTGGGTTTCTAGGGGCAAAATGGTCATTTTGCACCCGGGGTGAGATTTTGGTCATGGCAGCGTCCTGAGCACAAATTTATTATATTTTAAATGTTTATACATCATGTTTATGATTTTTATGAAATTATGATAATTACGGTGCATGCTTGGTTTAAATGAAAAATTATGTATATGCATGCTTTTATTTAAGTGATGAATATGATGACACGTTTTGAAGGAACTGATTTAGTTGTGACTAACACGATGACATGTAAGGCCCGGGCTCAGTGGGCGGGTAATGCCGTCGCTGATGATCCTCGCAGCCGGGTACCGCGGTTACACGTAGATGGATCCATCGACTGACATGATGACATGATGATACGAAAGTCCCAGCTAATGAACGGAATTCAAATTAATATTTTAACACGTATATGCTGGTACAATGATACATGCTATTACCATGTTTTGACAGGTCATAGTTATGCATACGATATGATAACACGATGAGACATGTTTTGACATGTTACCATTTTACACGACATGCTTATGTTCATGTTTTTAAGCTCATGAAATGTACGTTGATTATGTTATTTTTCACTGCTGTGTGCTACGTATATGTACTTGTTATTACTGGTACATGTGTATTGAGTCTTTAGACTCACTAGGCGTGTGTGATGCAGGTGAGCATTTTGATCAGGGGACCGGAGGTGCCGAAGACTGAGTAGGCAGACGGAATGTGCGGTGACACGACCCGAGGACCATTATTTTCCGCATATTGATTCACGTGTTTTGAGAGGAGTTGCACATTTTTATATGTTGATGATATTACGATTTTTACATGTTTACGTTTTCGTTGATTTTGGATGATGTTAGTTATTTTTAAATTGCGTTATTCTTGTTGGCAAATAAATACGATTATTTTAAATGTTATTTTGTAATTGTGAGCTTTAAAAAAAAATATTTCCGCATTTTAAACGGTGGACGTTTCACTTTATCTTCCTCGAAGATAGCATCCCTGCTGATAACAAGCTTGTGCACAGTAGGATCCCACAAGCGAAACCTCTTTACTCCATCAGCATAACCCAAGAAGATATATTTTCTTGATTTCGAATCCAACTTCGATCTTCTTGCTCATTGTACAGAACGTACACAGGACTTCCCAATGTATGCAAATGAGAATAATCTGTCGGCTTCCCGGTCCACATCTCCATTGGAGTCTCCAGATCAATCGCCACTGAAGGAGAACGATTGATAATATAACAAGCGGTTTTGATTGCTTCCGTCCAAAATGACTTGTCTAGACCCGCAGTCCTCAAAATAGCTCTTATTCTGTCAAAGAATGTTCTATTTATCCGCTCTGCCACTCCATTTTGTTGAGGTGTGTAAGCCGTCGTAAACTATCTTTTGATGCCCTCATGTTGACAATATGCATCAAATTCGTCAATGGTATATTCTCCTCCATTGTCAGTCCTCAAACACTTGATTTTCTTTTCAGAATCAAGTTCAACCCGCGCTTTGAAATCTTTGAAAATCTGGAAACATCTTTTTTTTTTTTGATTGGATACACCCAACATCTCCTAGAGAATCCATCAATGAACGAGACAAAGTATCTTGCTCCTCCTAGGGATACAACTGGTGCTTGCCAAACATTCGAATGAATCAGCTCCAATATGCTTTTGCTCCTGGCAGTAGAAGTGTCAAACTATAATCTGTGTTTACTGGTAACATATGACTCATAAAAGGGTAATGACACTTTTGTAAGTCCCGGCAGCAACTTCCGTTCTGATAGAACTTTCAACCCTCGTTCTGAAATATGTCCGAGCTTTCTATGCCATAACACCGTTAATTCTTCTCCTGAACCAATTGATGCAACAGCTAGTTCTGCCTCTTTGTGTGTTTCTCCCAAAAGTACATACAGATTTGCAGCAACTTTTTCCACCTTCATAACCTCAAGCGCGCCTTTCACGATTTTCATGATCCCGTTCTCGATACGAGTTTTGCACCCGATGACATTCAATTGCCCCGAGGACAAAAGATTCTTCGTCAGTCCTTTCACATGTCGTACCTCCTATATGGTGCGAATGGTGCCATCAAACTTTTTAATTTTGATAGTACCGACCCCTGCGATTTCCAAGGCATGATCATTTCTCATGAATACAGATCCTCTTGAGACTGGTTCATAATGATCAAACCATTCTCTCCGAGACGTCATGTGCCACGTCGCTCCTGAATTCATTATCCATGTGTCACAAAATTTGTGTCTGCCTTCTGCAACTGTTGCTGCTTCGCTGAATAATATTTCACCACTGCCTGAAGTACTGGCCACATTTCCTTGAGAACTCTTGTCGATACTCGTACACTCTTTCTTGAAGTGCCCTTTACTGCCACATTTAAAGCAATAAATATTTTTATTCTTACTTCTTGACTTTGATCTACCTCGCCTTTGGCTCCCACTGGAGACACGATCCATAAATCTTCCTCTTATCATTGGTAAAGCTTCTGCTTGCTTCGATGTTAACAACCTATCTTCCTTATTCTTGCGCTGGCTTTCTTCTCCGAGAACCGCAGTTATGACATCGTCGAATCTTAGAAAGCTCATGAGAATATTGTTGGTTATGTTGATGATAAGTTGATCATATGAATCTGGTAGACTTTGAAGTAGAAGCTCCGCACGTTCATTTTCCCCTATTTTATGTCCCATGGAAGTGAGTTGGGCAAATAGAGTATTTAGTGTGTTGATATGGTCGGTCATCGATGAGAATTCCGCCATCCAAAGAGTATAAAACCTTCTCTTTAGGAAAATCATGTTGTGTAGCAAGTTGACTTCGTACATCTTTGTCAGAGTATTCCAGACATCTTTGGCTGTTTTTATCTCAGAGATACTTGATAGTACTTCGTCTCCTATAGCCAAATGTAAATTGGTAACAACATTATCATTCATCTCGTTCCACTTTCCATCGTCCTTAATTTCCACCAGTCTATCTCCAATAGCCGTCAAGCAATTCTTCTTTCTTAAAACTGCTTGTATCTTTATTTTCCACAGCATAAAATTGCTCTCGTTGAACTTTGTTATCTCGTACCTTCTCGCCATTATGTCTACAACAATTTAGTATACTGGACAAAATTAATCCTGCCTTAATAAAAAATATCAAAAAATCTTTTCTGATGTGGAAGATCAGTCTAGGCTGCAATCACAGAGCATTCTCAGAATTTTAAGAAATTTAAACCAAGGCTCTGATATCACTTGTTGGACTCACGTGCGGAATTTGAGATAATAAAACCCGAAAATAAAGAATAAACTTGGACACCGAGATTTACGTGGAAAACCCCTAAAAATTATTAGGATAAAACCACGGGCAAGTTGAAAAGAATTCGACTATAATATTTGTGAGGTGTTTGTTCTCCTGTAATTAAGAGAGAGTGTGTTCTCTTTGGAAACACAGTGAGTGAGTTGTACACCACAAAATATTATAGTGGAATTCTTTTCTTCTTACCCGTGGTTTTTACCCTAATAATTTTTAGGGGTTTTCCACGTAAATCTCGGTGTCCAAGTTTATTATTTATTTTCGGATTTTATTATCTCAAATTCGCACGTGGGTCCAACACTTTTTATATTTGTCTTTACTTTTTTTCTTCATTTGATGTTTTTTTTATTTTTTTGTCATTTATAGTCTGTGGTTTCTTGGACGACTAGACTTCTTCTTCTTCTTCTTTTTTTCCTCTTTTTATGGTTATTGGCGTTCTGATCGGATGATGATGTAAGATACTAATCCTTGGCTTTGTTTTGATTAATTGCATGTTTTTACGGACAATGCTGTATTTAAGTAATAAATTGTTTATGGGATTCTTGAGTTTTTAGATTCTTGGCTTGTGTTATAAATGATGCTATATTTGAGTGGATGATACATCTTAATTCATCTAGTTGATGTAGTCAGCACCAGCATTATATATTAGATTAGTTGGAGTTTTCAAATAAGAAACATGGGTGGTTCTTGAATGTGTTACTAGGTGGGATTCTCAGCTCAATATAATCCAATAGAGTTTTTTTTTATTTTTTAAAATAATAATGTGTATTTGTTTTGATGTTGCTGTATCTCTTCCTGTTTCAACGTGAAATATTTGGATTTGTCTGTTGAGATTTTTTCCCTGTGTGTTTACTTTACTCACGTAGATAAACATGAGTTCTTTGTTACTGTTTGCAATCACTTCTTTGTGATGCTTGTTTTCCTGGAGGTACTTGATATTGGATGGCCTTGGTAACGACAGATGAAGTTTGTGATGCAAATCCACAGCTCATTGTGAGCGGTGAACTCCGAGCACTTAATCCTGTCTTCCAGATATATGGAAGGCGCCAAGTCTTCTCTGGACCAGTTGTTACTCTGAGAGTGTTTGAAGATAATGTTCTGGTCCGTGAATTTCTCGAGGAAAGGGGAAATGGAAGAGTTCTTGTTGTTGATGGGGGTGGTAGCTTGAGATGTGCAATATTGGGTGGAAATCCTGTAGTACAGGCACAGAACAATGGATGGGCTGGTATAGTAGTTAATGGCTGTATAAGGGATGTGGATGAAATCAATGGCTGCGACATTGGTGTTCGAGCCCTCGCCTCACATCCTGTTAAGGCTAACAAGAAGGGAATTGGAGAAAAGCATGTTCCCATAAATTTTGCTGGGACTAGAATTTGTGATGGGGAATGGCTTCACGCAGATACTGATGGCATTCTTGTTTCAAAGACAGAGTTGTCCGTCTGAGTTTACTGGAATTTCATGATATATTCGTCAGAGTAGATGCTCTATAAGCCAACTGTTGGCTAAGGATTTTATTGACTCAGTTGTAATAAATAATCTTTATTTTAATATAATTCATTATTTCATGTTTTGTTATTTATTTATCTGTATACTCATGTGAACAACATAGATATAGATCTTGATTATACTTTAATACAAATGAATCGTAATTCGATGTTGAAACTCATTTGTAAACACTGTATGATCTAAATTCGTTCATAGTCGATCCAGCCGACTAAAACATGGATAAAGGTTGCTTGAGCTCGAGACTAGCATCTGTGATGTTGTGTACTGCGTTTCTTGGTAAGGGCATATAAATGTCCAAACATGCAGATGGGTAGTCATATGATGATTATACCGAACAGCCCTCCCTCGGACTTTCCAAGTGGTTATCATTTATCGAGAGGATAAGTCCGTGATTATGATTGTACACCATTAGTCCTTAAGACTCGGGAAAACACTGAGGCTCTATATACTAGGGCTGTACTTTGACTCGTTTACCGGCTCCAGGAGAGTCATCAGGTGACGAGGTTGGATACAATTGCGACACATATAGGAGCCAATGCATTGTAGTCGGGGTTTCACCGCTCACCTGCGGGTGTGGATATCCTATGTGATCTGATGAAATTATAGTGCGTGGAATCTCTGGCCAGAATATGAGATGTATGTTAGAGAAGGAGTTCTCGAACAGTACATGCGATGCAATTATTTATATTTATCATATAGTTATCGAATTAATATGCGACCCTCGGTGAACCAATGGTTACAGATTCGATCGGGATATATGAGATGAAGGGACCGTATTGTACGTTAATCATAATCGACTGGTTCTTGCAGGCACTATCAGTGATACTTATGGAATCATGGGGCGATGCTACTAGACGCTCTTACCATGGTTCAATGGGTTTAATCAGAAATATGATTTCTGACGTTCTCATGATCAATTGTTGATACATAGAATAGGGCAAATAAGGGTAAGCTCGCATAAAGGATTATATCATGAATCACAAGGAGTTGTGAACCCACGGCTAGCTGTATCCCTGAACCATTTAGGGTCACACAATCACTTAATCGTTTGTTCCCGTTGAGAAAATAAATTCAAGGAGTTGAATTTATATTATGATATGGTAAATTTAAGAAGTTGAATTTATGATAATTAAATTTGGAGATAATAAATTCAAGGGGTTGAATATATATATAATTTGATATTTTAATTTATTAAACTCAAAAGTTGAGTTTATTAAATATTAAAATTTTGGGGGTGATAAATTCAAGGAGTTGAATTTATAATTTAAATATTAGATTCAAAGGCTAAATTTATAATGTATTTAATTTATTAAGCTCAAAAGTTGAGTTTATTAAATATTAAATTAAATATAGTGAAAATTATGTTTAATAGGCTTGTAGGAGTACAAGTACAACATACTTAAATAATTAAAGTTCTTAATGGACTTTGATAAATTAATTAAACTAGTTGGACTAGCTCAATTAATTAATCAAACTCATTAATGTTAATTATTTGTATTAAGATCATGGCTTAATTATAAATAGATGCAATCAAGCCATAAACCTAGTCTCCCTACACCTTGGAATTTTCGAAATTCCTTCTCCTCCTCTACAAATTTCGGCTACTTCTCTTTGGAGAAAAGTTTGAGCCGTCTCTCAAACTTTGATCTCCAACGTTAAAACTTCTTCCATATTTTCTAGTGCAATTTGGAAGAGGATCAAATCTTCTAGTCGTGAACCTAATTAGAAGAATAAAGAAAAGATTTTGAAGATCGTTCGTAGGGATTCATCAAGAGCTAGATCCGCCTATACCGGATTAGTTGGAGCCAAGTGATTTAATTCTCCAGAGGTATAAAATTTTAACGCCCTATGAATGTTTGTTCATAAACCATACGAGTGCTCAAACATATATATTTTGTTTGTCAAAATAAAATAAAAAATTTTAAAACTTCCGCTGCGTTTGGATACGAGAAAACCGAGATCCAACAGCGGTATCAGAGCCAATATTTTTCTAAAAAGTATGGTTTTGATATTGAATAATTTGTTTCTAACCACACAAGAAAATTTTTCAGAAAATTATAGCACCATTAAAATTATTTTTTCCAGAAAACAAAAAAAAATCCGGATCTGCCCGGAATTATTTCGAGCAGACCGCGCGCAGGCGCAGCCCCCTGCGAGCGGGAAGCGCGGGCGGCTACACGGGAATGTCTCGGGAACCGTGCTGGATGATCGGCTTGAATTATTTGGGCCTATGGTGCAATTTTCTGATTTTTCAAATTTTTTGGTAAATTGATATTTTTGAAAATTTTTTGAAAATTGGTTCAATTTTTCTTTTTGAAAATTAATTCTTTGAAAATTAATAATTTTCTTGTAAAATAAATAATTAAAATATTAATTGAAAATTAAATAAAGGTATTTATTTAATTTATTAAATTCTTTAATAATTGTGGTGGTTAGTTATAAAATTATTAGATATATGATTTGTCAGTTAATTAAATTTGTTTAATTAATTGATATTAATATTTGATATTAAATGCATGAAGGATTATCGAGAGCCTTGATTAATGTGTTAGGTGTATGTTAGGATATTTTACTGTTTTATTCATTTTGTTAATATTTGATATTATTAAAGTGGGCCGGTTTATGGACCGTTCCCACCCCATGAGATGTATCCCTTATGTGTCATGGCTATTTAAATGTAATTATTAGAAATAGTGGGAGATCAAGACTAGAAGATGGTGGGCCCTATGAACAAGATGAAGACATGTAAAATATTGGAAGCTTTTGTAATAGTTGTTTTTGCATCCCTGCATTCACCTAGGTTTTGAACCTGGATCCATGTTTGGCTCACATGGATCTAGTAGTATTGGCGATCGATCATCCTTATCTGTTGTTGAATGTCATATTATGATATATGCGATATATAGTAATATGCATGTATGTATATTATAAAATAATATAGTTGCATGAATCCGACAAACATACAAACATGGCACGCGATTTTTAAATTAAAATGATGAGACAATTTTAAAATTAAAATCTTTCATTTTGAATATTATTCAAAATTTATATCAAACTAAAAAAGTAAAAATTAAAAGAGTTTAATTTTTCCTTGCCTTCCATCAACCGTGGTTGCATGTTGATTGCTACCCACGGACAGTATCGGACTCATATTATTGGGGAGACCTTGACGCCGGAAAGCTGTGACTTCCACCGGACATATGATGTGAATTGAGTTGAACTCCCATGACTTCGGCTCATATTATTGGGGGAACTCATGGCGACCGTCCATTACAGTTCAATATTGATGGGTTGGTTTAACACGTGAAAATAAACGACGTCATATTATTGGGTCCTTATTAAACGTGAGGCAAAACACGCGGAGGTTGCATAGGGATACAATTGGATTCTACCTTTTAAAAATTATAATTGTCTGATATTATTCGTGATTATAATTGACTGATTGGACTCTACGTGCCCACTAAGGAAATACGATTTCCCATTTCCATCAGATGGTGGTGGAAATGTCAAAATAGTGGGAGGAAAATTTATAAAATGAAATCCATATTTTATATCTTAGAATTATTTTAAAATTATCAGTAACCATTATCTGTTTTCATTTTCAGTATATTTACGATGTCTACTCGTAACCCGCTTTCAATCATTCTCGATCAAAACAAATTGACTGGCCCTAACTATCATGACTGGTTTCAAAATTTAAAGATTGTTCTGAACTCCGAAAGGATTGCGTATGTGCTTGATAAGAAGCGACCAAAGGAGGCAGCTCATGATACCAGTAGGACTGAGTTAGCTAAGCTTGAGAAATGGTGGGACCATGATCTTCAAGCTAAGAGCTACATGTTGGCTTCTATGTCGAATGAACTTCAGATGAGGTTCAAGGAGGCGGTGAATGCTGCTGACATTCACCTTCATCTGAAAGAATTGTATGATGTACAAACTCGTTCAGAGAGACATGCTACTGTGAAAGAACTCATGACTATACGCTTGCGAAATGGGACTTCGGTCCATGAGCATGGTGTTAGGATGATTGGGCTCATCAAGAAGTTGGTGGGGCTCGATGTGGTTATTCCTTGTGAGCTCTCGACTGATATTCTCTTGCTGTCTTTGCCTGCCTCGTTCGATGGATTTGTGGTTAATTTTAAGAGATTCCACAGGTGAGTGCAAACAATTTTAGAAACTTATCAAATAAAAAGAATTCAGATCAATCACTTACTGCCTTTTGGACAGCTTCATTGTTCACCCTTGGAGATGATTTCATGGAAGCCTGAGCTTCAGCATTTGCAGTGAAGAATGCCTGAAACGTAAAGAACAGCCAATGTGTAACATAGCCGTTTTTTAGAAGGCCTACCAAAAATGGTAAAAAATTAAATAAGCATTTTGAAAATGTAACATTTATATGGAAGTAAAAATGGAAAATTTCCCAACAGAATCAATTTAAAGGATAGCAATTGCGACATAGACCTCATCCTTCTTTCCAGCCAATGCCTTTGCCAGAGCATCTACTTCAACAACTTTTTTTGCAGCAAATGCGAGCCAGGACTTAATTTCTTTATCCAGCTTAGGTTCATTCACAAGATCAACAGCCGTGTGGAGAAGCAAGCAGGAGGTGGACACAATAAGCTTGTCTGCAGTCAAAATTGGAAAACAATTGTTTATCATAGAAAATTTGTTACCTAATAAACAAGAGTTATTCAACAAACCTTTTCTGACAATGCCTTCCAGAGATTGTAGGGTGATGAGAGACGCATTGAGATCATTAGCCCAAATTTTCCTTCCGTCAACCACCCCCGCAAAGAGGAATTTTCCAGAAGGCAACCCACTCTTGATCAAATCAATGGTCTTGGTTCCACGTACCAAGTCAAAACCAAAATCTGTGACTCCACCAAGTGTGGTAAGGGTTTTGAATGCAGCGGCAGGAACATCAGCAAAATAGGTCTCAACTAGAACACTTAGTCCAGATAAGCTTGATTCTAGTTCAGCATATGCCTTTGTGAATGCTTCCAATTGGTGAGACTCGAGATCCAAAACAAGCGTGGGCTCATCAAATTGAATCCATGAAGTACCAGCTGCCTTCAACTCAGCAATAACTTCTCTGCAGGATGAGATATAACGTGAATAAGGAGATACAATCTTGAGGTGACCAAAAATCTAAATATAGTTCTCACTTGTAGATTGGAAGAATTTTGTCGAGCAGAGAAAGAAGAGGAAAAGTTTTCTCAACACCCTTGGCTGGCTTAGAAAGCATCAAGTAGGTAACAGGGCCAATAAATACTGGAACACACCAAGCTACTGGAAAGTGAAGTTCATCAGGAGGCAGAACGAAGCAAACCAATTATCAAGAAACACACATCGATAATTCAACTACATATGAAGTACGAATACATAAGACACGATGACTTTAATCTTCATCATTTAGAAGAAAAGACACGTATTATATTCTACACTAAAATTGGGAACATCTATCTCATACCGCTTTAGCCTCTTTGTATTCATTCACTGCCTTGTGAGAAGCATAAGAAAATTTCACATCAGTTCCCAATTCTGGGACAATGAAGTGGCCTCTTTGACATGCCGACAGAATTAGTTAGATCATCAGAAGCAGGGGAAAAACGAAACCATTTAGGGTAACTTGGTCCATCACTTACTAGTTGGTGGTCACTTGGTCATTTCCATGGCAGGAACCGAGGCATTACCTCTAGCCATAGAAAAGTAGGTCGAGAAACCAATCTCACCACCATTCCAGTTGTATCTTGGAGGGACAGCACCAAGAATTGCAGTTGTATCAAGCACCTGATCATAGTAAGCGAATGTATTGCTGGGAATGTAATTGATCCCAGCTTCAGACATCTGCTTCCAGATGGATGACCTGAGATCAGCAGCCACCTTCTCCAAATCCTCAGCACTGCTCTTGCCATCCCAGAAAGATTCTAGAGCAAACTTCAACTCTCTCTTAGGACCCATACACGGATATCCAACAATGCGAGATGCCATTGTTCTGCTTTGAAAATTCCAATCAGATCACATACAAACGATATGATAGAAAATTATATTTTAGATATAGATATAATTTTCAGATATAGATACACGAGCACAAAGGAATTGCAATAGACCATAAGCAAACTAGTCAATTCACACATTAATTCTGAAAATAATCAACATCAAATGACTTTCAATAACCTTTTTTATATATATATTTTAATATTAGCCACGTGAAATACTAATAACAAAAACGTTCTTGTACTTCATTTGGCATGTCATCTACGTGCGGTGAGTTTATCTGGCATTATCTCACAAATACGATGTAACAAATAAACAAATACATCATTCACATGTACTAGCACTACTAACTGAAACCCAAAATATCATACAGAAAGAAAGGTTATAAAGGTTAGCTGATCCATGCTTACAGCTTTTAACGGAATCTAGATCGATGATAAAAGATAATAAAAGTTGAAACAAGAAAAGAAGACTTGGATATCAAGCCTCATAATTGATAGTCATAAATAGCATTAAAAAATCAAGCGCTATAAATTCTTAGATCCTTCAACTTCCAAAAGAAAAAATTCCCGGATCCAGGAACAAGAATCCAGTACATGCTCGAAACTCGAGAGCCAGACACAATGCCGACAAATTTGACTGAACTATAGACACGAATTAACCACTTCATGTCAGATCTAATCGTGAGAAATTTTTCAAACCCAGATCTACAACTTCGCCGCCTCCCCACCCCCCAATGCAACAAAAACCATTTATAGCATATCCACACAATTCTCATCAAAAGTCCTCCCCAATGCCACGTCGCAGCACATCTACCGGATCGAAATTTCAGCATGAATAAAAAAACGACATCGAAATCAACCAATCAATACAATCACAAAACAAACAACGTAATCCGTCACCAGATCACACGAAACTGATAAAAACAAACTCTTACCAGTATCAGATCCAACCAAACCGACATAAAACTTAGAAAATACAAATGAACTGTCCGAAAACAGGGAAAAAAACTGCAAGATCAAACGCAACAAACTATTCCTCCACTGGGGAATCAAAATCAGAAGAAAAACAAAGGAATCAACGTGAGAAAAGAAAAAAATATGAAATGAGCGACGCGAATATCACAAGGGAATTCGTACCTTTGCACGAGAAATGGATAGGATATTGGGAACGGTTCCTTTGAATCAATGGGGGGCAAGACGCGAGTGTAGCGAGGGGAACGACGGGGTTATTTATAGCAGAATATTTATCTGCTGCGGTAGATCTAGGAAAGTGATATTCACGTATGGCCAATCAGTTCACTTTTTCATTCATTTTTTTAACCGGGCAGGAACTAATGACGCGCGCCTTGAGCACGTGTTTCGCACCCACGCGTAATTCATATATTTTATTATTATTATTATTATTATTAGAGTTCAATTATTACTTAATATCAAATTTATCAATCTAAACACAACATAATTTAATGTAATTTTTCGTCCAAATACTTCGAACATTTTCTTAAATTGATGAATTGTTTTTTTTTAAAAAAAAACATTAATTTCTTAGAAAAAAATGGATTTCGGGATTATTTTTATGCTTGATTAGATCATAAATTGATTGTGAGTCACAAACAGATTAATTATGTTGAAAAAAAACAGATTAATTATGTTGAAATACCAATGAATTACTCTGTATTATACTTTTAATATCCAGCATATATATATATATATAACCATATAATCATCATCATGTGGTATACGTGTAAATGGTTGTTATAGGCTAATATACCTGTAAGCTAGATATTACTTATCAGGTGGAGTTTTCTCCCAATGATTACAATTGTTACTTACTCTATGGATTTCTCATAGAGTAAGTAATGTAATAATTTGTTAATTAGTTGTTTGGATAAAATATGATAATGGAGTTTAGAGATGTTTATGTCTTTTAAATTTATGAGATCTGATTATCATAATTACAAAAAAGACATGACAATTCACAAAAAATATATAAATAAATACATTAAGATATATTTCGGCATATGTATTATTGAATTTTGAAGATGGTATATTCGGAATGTAGTAACATTTGTTAGGAAATTTTTGTTTTTTAAACTATTACGATAATCTATTAAAAAATTTATATTCCACGAGAACACCCTTGATATGTTTATCATTTAGGGCAATCACTTTATTAGGTTCCTTCTGAATTCTGAGCAATACATCAATAATATCTTCATGATCAATTGTCACCCTTTTAGGGTCACGATATTCCTCTATCACCTTGTCCACGAACCAATCTAAATCACGAAAAATCTAATCTAACTTTCGGTCCACACCATTAAACTTGTTAAGCCAAGCCAACCATGGAAAATAATTCAATATCAGGTTTGGGTTTTTCGCATAAACTTGTTAAGAGAAGCGGTATTTTCAATATCGAGATCAAAAGCAACAAATCGAGACTTTGGGTTTTTCGCATAAACTGCAATTCAGAGGAGAAAAAATAATTCAGCAAACAATAAATATAAACAAGCCTAAACTAAAGTCAAGACTAATTGGTATGGATATTAACATAAAAATTAAATAAAACACTCCCCAAAAACGGTGCCAAAAACTTCTTGCAGTGCCTACCACAAGTATACAATGTCAAGTTTTAATATGTGAGTAAAAAAAGGAATTTTTCCCACAGAGAGTATGTATTTAAAGTGTATAGGAAGTATCGAAATTAAAATAACCTAACTTTATTTAGAAGATTCAGTCACGTTTTCGATTGTTGACAAATAAATGAATTACATCACAGACACACAGGTAAATGAATTCAATAAAAGAAGGAATCTAGTGATGTAATTTCACTTGGTCTCCACTATATTTAATTGTTATTGGCTTGTTGTACAACTAAATTAACCTATTTATTAAACACGAACAATAAATTACTATCCTATTTATTAATCAATCGAACTATGGTCAGTAATTCCAAAGCGTTAAGAACAAATAAACGCAAATAAATGACGAAAAATTACTGAATAAAACTGAATAATTCAAAAATAATGTTTCTACCAAGCTACGTCAATCTTTAGATAACAGATTTAATTCATAATGAAATACGGTTTAAAAAAATTGTTTTTCGCCAATAAATGCATAAAAACTGATAACAAGAAGAGGAGAAGAAGTCGAGTCGCATCTCTATCTCCGGAACATACGTTCTTCAATCTTTGATCTTGGTTCTTTGCTATCCTGCTCCTTCTCTCATGTTCTCTCTGATTTTTTGTGTGTATGACTCTCTCCTCCCTTTGCTGCTCTAGGGTTGTGGCCTTTTTATAGTTGCACGTCTGCACAAATCCAGTGTCTATTCTCCTGAGATCTTGCATGCACATGCACGTGTAGTTCTGTCTCCGACACTCTTATCATCCTTGGCACGCGGCTGCACGCTCTTGTTGCATGGGTGCGCGTTACACGATGCTTCTTTCGTCTTTAATCCTTTATAACTCCATATGCTTCGCCCATTATGCGTCCGTACAACCCCATTATGCACATATAACCACAATTCATTTCATAACACTAAAAAAACACAAACGCGTAATTCTGCTCCAACACTAGCATAATTCACATCAATTTCTAGGATAATTTAAGTGCAAAATTTGCACTTATCAATATACCAGAAAAGTCAGTGAGAGTAAGATTTGTTTCCTTATCCTATATTTGGGCGATATATAACTTGAAACCAAATGATAGGGATTTCGATATGAGGTGAAACAATTTCTATCTAAAAACTTTAATATGAATGTTATGGATGATGCATCTTATGTGATTGGCATCAAGATACATAGATATAGACCATGAAGGATCTTATGATTGTCTCAATGGATTGTCTCAGGTGACGAGGTTGAGTGTAGTTTAGAAATCCGTAGGCGCTTCACAACTCAACTACGGTTGTGGATATCATATGTGATATGATGAGTTAACAGTACAAAGAATCTCTGGCTAGAGTAAGACATGTGCATTTTAGAAATGTGTTTCCTCATTTGCACATAATATGCCACTAATATTACTCAAAGATATATCACATTGTTATCAAATTTATTTCCGACTCTCGATATACAAATGGTTGCAGATTTGATCGGGATATTTAAGTTGAAGAGACCGTATTTGTAACGTCTTTACCCAAGCCACTACTAAATAGACTAATAAGCATGCAAAATTTAAATTTGATAACAACAATTAAACAGAGGAAACCAAATAATTTAGTCATCTTACTACTAAAACGAAAAAAAAAAATAATCTCAGTCTACGACGTTAATACAACCATGTCTAAAACATAATCTTGCACGAGAATACGATAAACCAAATAAAACCTCCACTTGATCACCATTGGAAGCCCAACTTCTCTAGCCACTGCCCTAGGTGTCCGAAGAGTCCAACTTAAGATATGTTCCGTGGAATGGGGTGCCCAAGATGAAAACAAGGACGTGAGCGAAAATCGCACAGTACGATAATGTACGAGTTTACAAATTGTTATGATGTATGTGAAATGCAATATGCTCGGATATCAAAGATCAAATCAAGAATCTCATGCTTAGTCTAGAGGCGCCTAAGTGTGTAGTCTCTGATATGCCCTAGGCATGTTTTGGCTCCCATACTCATCATCAAGACGTGGACCTACAATGTCCAAGGACATCAGAGCTCGTGGGTCCCGTCGGACACTGTAACTCTCGATGTCCAACCGTCCACAATACAGAATAAGGCTGAACGACCCCAACAAACGTTGTATATCTCAAAAGATATGAAGCCCAACGTGATATGTCATGCATAATATGCCAAAACAGTAAAACATGTATCATGCAACAGATAAATACACAACATATAAGTATGTATACTACGCTTGGATATCTTATTTAGTACATCACGTGCCTAACTAAAACAATCTGACAAAAAGCTTACTCATCTGAACCTAAACAATACCAATATAATGAAATCACTATCAAACTAGATGGTGAATTACCAAACTTGCTTCAAAGTTCTTCTTAATGATCCTTAAATCATTATTTAAGGCTTAGGATTATACTTGCGTCCGTCTTCAGCCCGCCAATGATGTCTCCATCTGTGTCTCGGTTCACCTACCCCTCTTCGAGTCGACACTAGCTCCGAAACTTTCCCGACACCAAACTGCCCTAGAAACTGGCTAGAAAACCTAAGGTATATGGCTAGAACTCAAGAGAGAGTAGCTGAAGGAAGCGGTGTAGGGAACAATTGAAATCAACTTCTATTTATAGGCTGCATCGGGACTAGTTCAGAAGATCTGAATCAATCTTATCTGCCTCATGTTATAATCTCATTTGTCTAGTTGTATTTCTCGGGATAATGAAATCTGAAGTAGATTGGGTGGTCTATTTAAAATTTGGTGGATTCCAACAGGTTGATATCGAATTATCAATTCCTTAATAATGCTTAATTAACAACCTTTAATCATATCTTAATTCGTACTTAATTCAAGATAAGGATTAGGGTCATTACAGTACTGTATGCTAACCATAACTTAAGGTTCTTGTAGGCATTATCAGTGATACATAAGAGATCATGGGACGATACTACCAAACATTTTTATCATGATATGATGGGTGCAATTAGATTTGATTTATGAAGTTCTTGGTCAAGGGATTGATGGAAAAAATGGGACTAATTAGGGTATCCACGAATATGAACAAATATTGTTTTGAATCACATGAAGTTGCACTACAAGAAAATTGATTTATAATGATAAAAATTTAATGAGGGTATGAAAAATGGGTCACTAAAAACATAATTTTTGACGTTTTTATGAGGGTAAAAAAAATCATTATTAAAGAGTTAAATTATTAGCGACGAATTCTCAATTTCGTAGCTACAGATAACTAATCCCGTCATTATTTGATTACAAAAAAATCCCTCTCATAATTACCTACAGATTTTAGGCGCCATGTATAAAATTATTTCCCTCCAATTACTCCTACAGAATTTAGGCGCCTACATAATGTATTTTTATTTTTCATTATTAAAAAAATAAAAATATCTTTTACCACAAATACAATTATATTTCTCAATTTCAATTAATTTGTGTAAACCCTCATCTCCCCTCCCCTCCGACTTCGACGTTTTTTCTCACCTACTGATTTTTCTCGTCTCTCATAATCGCTTATCTCTCAATCTCGGTGCTCTCTCATAATCGCTTATCTCCCTAGCGGCGGTGTTTGTGGAAGACTCTCTCAATCTCGGTGCTCTCTCATAATCGCTTCTCATAATCGCTTATCTCCCCAGCGGCGGCGTTTGTGGAAGACGTGTAAGGTTGTTTTCCATCAAAAATTAAGTCTCCAACACTATTATTTTTTAGCATGCTTTTCTTTCTTTTTCCTTTAGTTTTTGTTTTTCTAGAAGATTATACTCGTTAGTTTTAAGGAAATTTATCCTAATAAATTTACATACGCTTGATGATATTTTGTCTACGAAAATGGTTGTGTTCGTTCTGTATTAATCATGTTTATTTTTCATGAAACATAACAGTATGAAGTCCTAATGAAGTTTTATGAGCTTTGTCATATTGAAGTCTTCCTTTGCAATCAGTAAACGACTATGAGTTTATACATATACCTCCTGGAGTTTTTTAAAGAAACTGGTAGACATCGTATATATGTATTCTCTAATCTGTGTTGTTTTTTTTTTTTTTTAAATATTTATCTCTCTACAATGCATTCCAAAACTTATTTCTTTACATTTTTCAGCATTATTTTTGGAAGATATAGGCTTGTTACTTTAAAATGGTTATAATTAAAAGAGACCAATATTGCCGGCATCACTCACTCCATGTTTTTCTTTTCCAGAATCTTCAGAGAAAAAACTTACCTCCATTGAAGAGCTGTCCTCTTTGGACTTAAAAACGTGAGTTTGACAGTCTGTTGAATCTATATTACTGCAGTGGGAAATCGTTCTTTATTGTTGCTTTCCTAATGTTAAGGATTGAAGATTCATTTGCGTTTGAATATCTTGACTGGGTCAATCATCGTCATTATAAAACTAGGTCATGTTTATTATCGCTGCCATTGGACATGGATTTTGTTAATATTACTCTAAGCTTCTGCAACTGATTGCTTATATGTGCAATGAGTATTGCAAAATGCCACATAGATACATTGTGATGCAATAATTGGCTTATAACTAACTAATACCTTGTGTTTTCAATCCGAGGGGAAATTTCTAGTGATTTGAATTATTAGGCGGTCTTTAACTATTGCGAGAACTCTAGTGATAGAAGTTGTACAAACAGCTCGTAAATCCTGAAAATTACTTTCATATAGGCGAAAATGGGGTTTTGAAGCGCTACTGTTGCTAGATATAAACTATGTCTGCGTTAATTATAAAATATGATAGCATATTTGTTTAGTTTATTATAAAATATGATAGCATAATTGAAAGTTGTATTATGATAATAGTAAGCTGAAACTATCATTTTTTAACATCACAAAACATATTTTTTTGTTGTGTTGCCTCTAAATCTGTTGCAGATTCTTTTGAGCAAGAATTCATACTCGTAAAAGGAAAATGGCACCTAGTAAGGAATGGATGATGTTTTTCAATGATCGATTCAATGAAAAATACAAGGTTGGAGTTGAACAATTTTTGAATTATGCTTTTAAAAAGACAAGTGAAGAGAATAGTATTCGGTGTCCATGTGTGAAGTGTAATAACACTGATTATGGATCTCGTGAACTGGTTGAAATGCATCTAAATGTGAATGGAATAATGCCAAATTATACAACTTGGTATCACCATGGTGAAAGGCTTGGTGAGTCTTCATCTGATGATGAAGAATCGGAAGGAAGTGATTGTGATGAAATTTTAAGGGATTTGTATCCTAACATGGATGGTTTTTATAGAACTGGATCTGAAATTGGTTCATCAAGTGAGAATAAACATGGAGAGGAACCGAATGATGAAGCAAAGAAATTTTACAGATTGTTAAAGGACTTTGAGCAACCAACTTATCCAGGTTGTGACACCTCAAAATTATCTGTGCTTGTCAAACTATTACACATTAAGAGTATTGGTCGATGGAGTAATGAATCATTTGATATGTTACTACAGCTGTTGAAACAAATACTCCCAATCGGTTCAAATTTGCCAGAATCCTATTATGATTCCAAAAAAATTATTAAAGATCTTGGTCTCTCTTATCAAAAAATAGATGTGTGTAAAAATGATTGTATGCTGTATTGGAAGGAAGAAGATAAGTCTGACATGTGCAAAATATGTGGTACTTCTAGATGGAAAGAAAATAGTCATAATGAGGAAACCAAAGTTCGAAACAATGGTAAGAAATTAGCAGTGAAGACCTTGCGTTACTTTCCTTTAAAGCCAAGGCTTCAAAGGTTATTCATGTCTAAAAAAACTGCTTCTTTTATGAGATGGCATCATGAAAAAAGAGTAGATGATGGACTGATGAGACATCCAGCTGATTCTATGGCATGGAAGTCGTTCGATGATTTGCATAAAGATTTTTCCATTGAACCTCGAAATGTACGACTTGGTCTTACTAGTGATGGTTTCCAACCGTTTACTCATTCAAAAAAATCATACAGCATTTGGCCCGTAATACTCATTCCATACAATTTTCCTCCATGGATGTGCATGAAAGAATCTAATTTTATTCTTTCAAGTCTCATACCAGGTCCCGAGGGTCCGGGAGATGCTATTGATGTCTACCTTAAACCTTTGATAGAAGAGCTGAAGGAGTTGTGGGAACTAGGCATTGAAACATTTGATGCTTCAACTCGCCAAAATTTTAAATTGAATGCATCTTTATTGTGGACAATCAATGATTTTCCAGCTTATGGGAATTTGTCTGGTTGGAGTATCAAAGGTAAGATGGCATGTCCTTGTTGTAACAAAGACACTTGTTCTATGAGATTAGCTAATGGTAAAAAGCAATATTATATGGGTCATTGACGTTATCTTCATAGCAACCACAAATGGAGAAAAAATACAAGTTTGTTTGATGGAAGTAAAGAGGTAAGACAACCACCACTTTCACTTTCATGTTGATGTGCTTGCTCAAGTGAATGACCTTGAAGGAATCATCTTGACTAAAGATGTTAAAAGAAAGGTGAAAATATCACCTGAAAACAGAGGTGATAATTGGAATAAGAAAAGTATTTTCTTTGAACTTCCGTATTGGAGTTCTCTTTTGTTAAGACACAATCTGGATGTGATGCACATTGAAAAGAACATATGTGAGAATATAGTCAAGACAATTATGAATACGAAGGGCGAGACTAAGGACAATGTCCAAGCTCGTCTTGATTTGGAAGCTCTGAAAATTAGACCAGATTTGCATCCAATTCGCAAGGGGGATAAACTTGAGTTGCCCATGGCATCCTACACTTTATATACAGAGGAAAAACACTTGTTTTGCTTATTTTTTAAGCAATTAAGAGTTTCATATGGTTTTTCATCTAATATTTCTCAAAGTGTTAGCATGAAAGAACATAAAATATCATGTTTGAAAAGTCATGATTTTCATGTCCTTTTACAACATCTACTTCCTCTTGATATACGTGGCCTCCTCCCTAAAGCAGTGTGTGAACCACTTTGGCTTGTAACTAATAAGTTCCTAACTGATGAGTTTCAGGTATAATAATACTGGTTCAAAGTGTAATAAGAAATATCTTCATTTTGCAGTTAAATTGCACTCATGGAACTGATGATTGTAATTTTGGTTTGTGATTTATGTAGAAAACCAGTAACCGGAATTCTAATAATCGGGTAAATGGAGTAATGCCTCATCGAACTGGAAGCAAGCTGCACAGACAACTGATATATGAAATGGTCATAAACATCTATATTAATTCTTATGTTTATTTTTTATGATTTTTTTGCTTAATTAACACACACACACACACACACACACACACACACACACATATATATATATATATATATATATATATATATATAATTTGCCTTTTATATATCTTTCAGGGAGGCAAGGATAATAACCCACCTGATATTGCCAAAATTTTCTATGAGACTCGACATAAAAATGGAAAGCTTGTTGAGCCAGAAGCGCAAGAAAAATATGTAAATATCACTGCTTAATCTTTTAACCTAAATTTGTTGTTTATCATTTATTTAACTGACATGAGTGATGGATCTTTGTAGGATGAGATTGTGAAGACTGTTCAATCTAATGCATCACTCTCACATATTGAGGTTGTTGAAAAGTGTTTTGGACCACAGTGTCATAGTCATGTCTTTGGTTTTGGAGGTGGAATGAAAAGAAAACATTTTAATTGTTCACAAGCTGCTTGTATAAAAGATCTTGAGGCTAAGCTCCATGAGAAAGAAGAAGAAAATAATAACCTGAAGAGGTGCATGGATGGAATTGAAAGTAGATTAGCCAAAGTCGATTTGAGTTCCTCTTTTACCCTTTGACTAGAACAGTAACTAGGTTTGGGAAATTGATAAGAAGCATGCATGAACAGTATGCTGAAACCTCTTGCTTCCGCAACATAGTTTACATGACTTAATCAAACTGGTATTTTTATGTGGTCATAATTTTTTTGATGTCCTGCAAAGAAAATTTAACCATAAAATGGGGCTGTTACGAGATCAATAATGGAATTCAAAATAGGAAAGTGTTATTTAGCTCTGATCCATGTGTGATGTAACACATAAGGAGTCTGACATGTTGGATACTCCTATAGTCTGAATTTCCTATTTTATTATGAATACAAACCATAGAACTCCACATTTTGTGCTGGTAAGAAAAAAGACAAGAATAACATAAGCCGTAAAGCATCAGTGGTATATTTTTAAACCACACATGGACCCTTAGGATTTATTGCAGCGTAAAATTTGTATAGAATGTATTTCAAGTAATCATAGACACATATGTTTAGTCATTATCCTTCTTATTTGCGCTCAAGACATTTGTGACTCGCGGCTGTACATTTCAAGCCCAATCTTTTTCAAAGAAAGTTAACTTTACCTTGTGTGTCCATTTTGTTGACAATGTCATCACCTGTATAACTATTTTATGGTTTTATTTCTTTTCTCTTCGATTCATGCTGAAGGATGCTCTTAGTTGATTCTTCATCTCCAGATATTTTGACTAAAAACTGCTACTCTTATAACTTTGGCACATTGTGTTTACATGTATATAGACTTTATTTTTTAATTATTTAAAAATTTACTTCACATGTGTTTGACATAATATATCATTGTTTTCAAGATGTTTTGTTTATAAACTTCAACATCAACAGAGTTTTCACTCTTACTTTATGTTTGAATTACATCTTTATTTTAATTGATTTTTTCTATTTATGTTTTACAGATGACACGCTGCCTTAATCTGATGTCGTGCTTCAAAGAAGATTAGAAGAATTCAAGCATTGATTAGGAAATTTGTCTATGATATTTTGAAGCAACTACTAAGTGATCACCATTTATGGTCCTCAAAAAATTTTTGTGCTCCAAGGAATAGATATTAGGAAATACTTCAAGTATCCATCAAAATGGAACTCATGTTTTGGAACAAATCGAAATTTTGTAAATTTTGAATATATGAATAGATATGGATGCAGTTGTTTATATAAAATATTTTGTTCACAAAACTTACTTGTTCCATATTTCATATTTTATTAATAATGCTATCTTTAATATAATAACAAAATCATATCAAATAATTATTATAAATTTCATCACAATTAAAAATATTTTTTAATGAGAGTAATTAATGATTTAATGAGAGGTAATTTCATAGTTAAATCGATTTTTAGTGAGGGGCTAATAACTAATAATTATAGTAAATTTCATCAATAAAATAACTTATAGTGAGAGGTAAATAATGATATAATGAGGAGATGTATTGTCATTAAAATATTATTTACCGAGAGACAAATGATAGTATAATGACGAAATATTTCGTCATTTAAATTCATTTTAATGACGGTATAATCTCATCGCTAAATATGTTATACCAATAATGACGGGATCTCATTACCGTCATTAATTACTTTTACCTAGGAGGACAGTAATGAAGGTACATGACGGGAATTTTCCCGTCATTAAAATTAATTTATGACGGGTTTGGACATTTAGTGACGACATTTCCCGTCACTATAGATCAATTTTCTTGTAGTGTTGTGAACCCACGTCTAGTTGTATATCTGAACCATTGGGGATCATACAAGTATTAAATTTAGTGATTGTAGTTTCATGGAGGTCAAACAGATTGCTTATAAAGGAATTTTTAAGTTCATTCCATGTAATGTAAGATGTGGAAGATAGCTTACAACTAATTAAGTGAGAAGAGTGAAACTGTATTTTTTAGTGAAGGAGTTCACAAAATCGACAATTGCCAAAAATATATCAGTGAAAAATTTTGGCCTTCGAAATTTTCAATTTTCATTATATGAACGAGATTTATATTCTCTACATATCGGCGCTTTCTGATCGTTGATCGTGTTTATAGTGAGTTCACAATTATTATTTAGTAAATTTAGAATCTAATTAAATGATAATATTGGTAGTGGTGACTAATAAGTACAAAATTCTCACGAAACATTATAGAAGAGTCTAGAATAAATTAATTATTTAATTTAAATCATATATATATATGAGTGTATATGTATATGTGAATATATATATTAATGTTTTATCAAAAGATGATAATAATTTAATTATACATGATATTTTCAAGATTAGAAAATATATACGCGTGAGAGATTTTGAATAATGGAATCACAGTATCTTGATTCAAGAAATATTTTTGATTTGATCATGAAATAAACTTACAAATATTTCATTAACTGTTATATGAAATAACATAACTTATACATAAAAATTTTGTCCACAAATTTCTCCCCTTCTCCCTTACACATTCGGCGACTCCTAAATTTTGAAGAAAAATTTTCTTCCACCCTCTTCCACAAAACCGCTGCACTGCCACAACAAATCTGAAATTCCGGCTATCCATTATCGACGCAAATTTCGTTTAGATCTCCTAACATATAATTTTTTAAATACTGTCAATTTCTTAAAATATTTTACATAAAAAGTGATTACATAAGACAAGGAACACAAATAAAAACTACATGAAAAAATATAATGTCAAAATTCATATTACTGTTGAAAAATAATATTTAAAATGTGTGTGTTGAATATTTGAATGTTGAAAATAAGATTTGTAAATATTGAAAATTAGTGTGTGATAATGTAGGTAATGATGAATTTATTTTTGGATTATTTGTAAAGATTTTCTATAAATAGATCTCTCATTTGTGAAGAAAATCACAAGTGAGTAGAGAGAAAATTTTATAAAGTGTGTAGTTTGGTAAATTTTGAGAGTTTGAGATTTTTACTTTTTACCATAAATTTTTACTTTTTCACAACACATTATCAGCACGAAGCTCTAAAAGTCCTCCATATTTTTCCAAGCTCCAAAACAGAAGAAAAAGGTAACAAAAGTAATAATATTTATTTTACTGTTATTTATTTATTGTGTATATATTTAATATATAATATAATGTTATAAATTTTTCAAACACTTGTTATAAATCCTGGGAGGATGTTAAGACGACATCCCACACTCCCGGTAAGGGATACGACAAGTATAAAAGCCTATAAGATTTTTAAACAAAATAACTTATGACACCTCATTATAATAATGTGATATGATATACATAATTATTTAAACATGACTAATATTATATACATCATATTATTACCATAAAATTGTACAAATACATATATTTATTTTTTGTACACCAACGGTCATAAACGGTAACAAAACGGCTAGTTTTTGCCCTATAAATATCATCTCACAAACACATTCAATTACTCCAACTTTCTCTTCTTCTCTAAAAATTATTCTTCATCAAATTTTTCGAAGAAAAAAGAAGATGGCTTTCTCAAGGTTATTTTTAATTATTTTGGTTATCATACTCACGAGTCTTGTATTTATTGGAGAATATCATCCTCGTGTGTTTTCTTTATTTTTACGAATGCTTGTACTTATTGTTTATCCATTACTTTGTATTACAATATTCATTAACTAATAAAATGCATCGTAATTTTTTTTAGTACCACCATCTCAAATTTGACAAAGCTCGAATTTGTTGCGCTCGACATCACGGGAAAAAATTATATGCCATGAACTCTCGATGTAGAAATGCATCTTGAGTCATTGGGTCTAAGCGAGACCATTAAAGAAAATGGTATATCTTCATCACAAGAAAAAGCAAAAGCTATAATATTTTTGCGTCGACATCTCGATCAAGGTTTAAAATGTGAATATCTCATCGAAAAAGATCTCATGGCTCTGTGGAAAGGATTGAAAGAAAGATTCGAACATATAAGGGAAGTTATACTTCCGACCGCCCGTAATGAGTGGAATATGTTAAGATTACAAGATTTCAAGAAAGTTAGTGATTACTAATCGGCGATATATCGAATAATCTCGCAATTAAAATTTTGTGGACATGAGGTTACGGAATCAGAAATGCTTGAAAAAACTATTTTCCACGTTTCACGCATCAAATATAACTTTATAGCAACAATATAGAGTGCGTGGATTTGCGAGATATTCTGAACTTATCGCCTGTCTTCTTGTGGCGAAAAAGAACAACGAGTTATTAATGAGAAATCATCAGTCCCGACCCACTGGATCAACAGCATTTCCAGAAGTAAATGCTGTGAGTAAAAATGAATTTAAACCTGAAAACCAAAATCAAATCCAGAGACAAGGTTTTGGTCGAGGTCGAGGTCGTGGTCGTGGACGTGGACGTGGACGTGGAAGTGGTCGTGGTCGTGGTCGCGGTCGTGGTTTTGAAAACAATCGAGATAGTTATTATTATAACTCATCTCAAAAGGACGTCACGAACCACTCACCAAAAAGTCATCATGAGAACATGAGTGTAAATGAAAATCACTCAAAAAGATTTGAAAGTTCTTGTTTTCGATGCGGCACTCTAGAACATTGGTCTCGTATTTGTCGAGCCCCCGAGCACCTTTGCAAGCTTTTTAAAGAATCGATAAAGGGAAAAGAAAAAGAGACCAACTTCACTGAACACAGTGGCCGTTTGAGTGATTCAACTCATTTTGATGCTGTAGATTTCTTGAATGATTTCTTTGGAAATGATCAATATGCTGGTGGAATAGAAATGAAAAATATTGACGCTGGAGATTTTCTCAATGATTTTTCTGAAAATGAACAATATATTGGTAGAATATAATTGTAAAATAGTTTATTTTTCATGTACTCATATGATAATGTTTTATTGTACAAGTATGATATGTGTTGTATTTTTCAATTTATTGCATACGTATTGTCAATAATTTTTTTTCATTGTATATTTTTTTGAAGTTCAAATATGGAAAATGCTATGAACAAAGCTGAGCTTGCATACCTGATAGTGGTACAACGCACACTATCCTCCGAGATAAAAGATATTTCTTGGAACTAAAACCAACAAAAACAATGGTGAATACAATATCAGGTCCTGTAGACTTGATTAAAGGATGTGGTAAAGCACAATTTTTGTTACCTAATGGTACAACATTTTTGATCAATGATGCTTTGTATTCACCACAATCAAAAAGAAATTTGTTGAGTTTTAATGATATATATTCCCATGGGTATGATACTCAAACAATGAATGAAGGGAATGAGAAATATATGTGTCTTACAACATACAAATCAGGAAAAGAAATATGTAGTTGAAAAACTATCAATGCTACCTACTAGATTGCATTATACATATATAAGTCCAATTGAATCAAACATGGTAGTTGATAATTCTTCAATACTGATCAATTGGCATGATCGATTAGGACATCCTGGTTCAACAATGATGCGAAGAATGATAGAAAATACACATGGTCATCCGTTGAAAAACCAGAAGATCTTTCAGAATAATAAATTTCAATGTAAAGCATGTTCTCTTGGAAAACTTATTATAAGACCATCACCAGCCAAAATCCAAACTGAATCACCAATGTTTCTTGAACGTATTCAGGGTAATATTTTTGGACCAATCCATTCACCATGTGGACCATTCAGATATTTTATGGTATTGATTGATGCCTCCAGCAGATGGTCACATGTATGTTTATTGTCGACTCGAAATATTGCATTTGCAAGATTACTTGCTCAAATAATAAAATTTAGGAATCAATTTTCCGATTATACAATCAAGAAAATTAGACTTGATAATGCTGGTTAATTTACTTCCTGGACTTTCAATGATTATTGTATTTCTATGGGAATCATTGTTGAACATCCTGTTGCTCATGTACATACACAGAATGTATTGGCTGAATTATTGATTAAACGTCTGCAAAGGATTGCTAGACCAATGATTATGAAAACAAAGCTCCCTATTTCTATATGGGGACATGCAATTTTACATGCTGCTGCATTAATTCGTATCAGACCAAGTGCATATCATAAATACTCCCCATTGCAGCTTGCATTTGGTAAAGAACCAGACATTTCTCATCTGAGAATTTTTGGATGTATGGTGTATGTGCCTATTTCACCACCGCAACGAAAGAAAATGGGACCTCAAAGAAAGATTGGAATTTATATCGGTTATGATAGTCCATCAATCATTTGATATCTTGAACCTCAGACAGGCGACGTGTTCACAGCACGTTTTGCTGATTGTCATTTTAATGAGGAAATCTTTCCAATGTTAGGGGAAAACAGAAACATACCGAAAAGAAAATTACATGGTATGTATCATCATTGTTACATCTGGATCCAAGAACAAAACAATGTGAAAAAGATGTACAGCAAATTGTGCACTTGCAAATAATAGCAAATCAAATACCTGATGCATTTGCAGACACAAAAGGGATAACTAAATCATATATACATGCTGCAAATGCCCCTGCTCGAATTGAAATTTCGAATAAACAAATTGAAAATACTCATGATGTCATTAAACGCCTGAAGCGTGGAAGGCCAGTCGGTTCCAAGGATAAAAATCCTCGAAAAAGAAAATTCATAGAGAAACACGATGATCACAAAATAAAGAATGATATTCCTGAAGAAACACATGATGATCACAAAATAGAGAATGGTGTTCCTGAAGAAACACATGATGATGAAAATGTTCTGTCAGAAACACAAACGGACGAGAATCATGAAATATCTATCAATTACATTAATACTGGAAAAATATGGAACCGAAAAGATATAGAAGAAATTGATGATATATTTTCTTATAATGTAGCAATCGACATCATAAATGATAATGAAGATCATGAACCAAAATCTTTTGGTGAATGTAAAAATCGGTAGGATTGGATAAAATGGAAAGAAGCCATCCAGATTGAATTGGATTTGCTAAATAAACGTAATGTTTTTGGACCTATAGTCCTTACGCCTGAAGGTGTAAAACCTGTTGGATACAAATGGGTTTTTATTCGAAAGCGAAATGAGATAAATGAAATAGTAAGATATAAAGCTCGACTTGTTGCACAAGGTTTTTCTCAAAGGCCTGGAATTGATTATGAAGAAACGTATTCTCCCGTGATGGATGCAATTACGTTTCGGTATTTGATTAGCTTGGCGGTATCTGAAAATTTAGAAATGCGTCTTATGGATGTTGTTACAGCTTACTTATATGGATCACTTGATAGTAATATATATGAAAATCCCTGAAGGATTTAAGATGCCTGAAGCACAAAGTTCAAAACCCAGAGAATGTTATTCTGTGAAATTACAAAGATCGTTATATGGGTTAAAGCAATCCGGCCGAATGTGGTATAATCGGCTAAGTGATCACTTGATGAAAAAGGGATATGTAAATAATTCAATATGCCCTTGTGTTTTCATTAAGAAAACAACATCCGGATGCGTAATTATTGCTGTATATGTTGATGATTTAAACATCATTGGAACGAATAAGGAAATTCAAGAAGTTGTGTCATACTTAAAGGAAGAATTTGAAATGAAGGATCTTGGAAAAACCAAGTATTGTTTGGGTTTACAAATTGAACAAAAAGAATGTGGAGTATTTGTTCACCAGAAAAATTATACAGAAAAGATCCTTAAACGTTTTAATATGGATAAATCAAATCCTTTAAGTACTCCAATGGTTGTTAGATCATTAAATATAGAAAAGGATCCATTCCGTCCATGTGAAGATGATGTAGATTTTCTTGGTCCAGAAGTACCATATCTAAGTGCTATTGGTGTCCTTATGTATCTTACAAATTGTACAAGGCCCGATATATCTTTTGCAGTAAATTTATTGGCAAGATTTAGCACATATCCAACAAAGAGACACTGGAACAGAATTAAACATATATTCCGTTGTCTACGATGAACGACGGACTTGGGACTTTTGTATTCAAAAGATGCTAATCCAAGTATAATTGGTTACGCCGATGCTGGATACTTATCTGATCCACACAAGGCACGTTCCCAAACTGGATATGTATTTACTCGTGGAGGCACTGCAATTTCTTGGCGTTCACAGAAACAAACTGCTCGTAACAACTTCATCAAATCATGCCGAGATTATTGCACTACATGAAGCAAGTCGTGAATGTATGTGGTTAAAATCAATGACCCAACATATCCAAATCTCATGCGGATTATCATTTGACGAGAAGCCTGTGATACTATATGAAGATAATGCTGCATGTGTTGCTCAAATGAAAGAAGAATACATTAAAAGCGACAAAAGTAAACATATTCCTCCTAAGTTCTTCGCATTCACCAAGGAGCTTGAGAAGAATAAATATATTGATGTTCGTCACATTCAATCAAGTGAAAACTCATCATATCTCTTCACAAAGGCACTTCCTACGACAATATTCAGAAAGCACATAAATAATATTGGGATGCGCAATCTACGAAATTTGTGAAAAATTGTTCGTGTCAACATGAGGGGGAGTTTACGTGACTGCACTCTTTTTCCCTTACTATGGTTTTTATCCCAATGGGTTTTTCCTAGTAAGGTTTTTAACGAGGCAGTATAAAAACACGTAATGAAGACAATCATTATGATCATCATCACAAAGGGGAGTGTTGAAAAATAATATTTAAAATGTGTGTATTGAACATTTGAATGTTGAATATTTGAGTATTGAAAATAAGAGTTGTAAATATTGAAAATTAGTGTGTGATGATGTAGGTAATGATTAATTTATTTTTGGATTATTTGTAAAGATTTTCTATAAATAGATCTCTCTCATTTGTGAAGAAAATCACAAGTGAGTCGAGAGAAAATTTTATAAAGTGTGTAGTTTGGTAAATTCTGAGAGTTTGAGATTTTTACTTTTTAACATAAATTTTTACTTTTTCACAACAATTACATCTACTAAAACTTATTGTACATAAAAGCGATTATATAATCACGCAATACATGCATAGTATCGCTATTATTATTTTATAAAGCACGAGCTGGTGAAGGTATTAAAAAAAGTGAGATTTTCTTATGCATTGTGATCCCCAGTGACTCCTCCATATCAAGATCCTCTAGTGTCATTCCCTCCGGAAGCTCCCAATTGAAGAAAAACAGAAGATTTGCAAGTGCAAGCTCCACAAGCGAAAGGGCGAAATTAATTCCCGGACAACCCCTTCTCCCAGATCCAAATGGTAACAATTCAAAATGCTGTCCTCTAAAATCGATATCACTGTCAAGAAATCTCTCAGGAAAAAATTGTTCTGGGTTTTTCCAGTACTTTGGATCAGTTCCAATGGCGCTAGCATTAAACATGACTCTCGTCTTTGTTGGGATTTCATATTTTTGGGCTATGGTGCAGTTTTCTATGGTTTCTCGAGGGACCAATAATGGTGCTGGTGGATGAAGCCTCAACGATTCCTTTACGACTAGTTTTAGGTAGGTGAGTTTTTGGAGATCATTTTCTTCTATTTTATCTTTTCCTTTGCAGATTGTTCTCACTTCTTGTTGAACTCTTTCTTTAACTTTGGGATTTCTCATAAGTTCTGTCATAGTCCATTCAATTGTTGCTGATGAAGTGTCAGTGCCAGCTGAAAATATTCCCTGTAAACAATCAAATATTTAATTTGGAATAAACCATCTCTTATTCATAGAGTATGTAATGTAATAATTTGTTAAGTTGTTTGGATAAAATATGATAATGGAGTTTAGAAATGTTTATGTCTTTTAAATTTATGAGATCTTATTATCATAATTACGAAAAAGACATGACAATTCACAAAATATATATAAATAAATACATTAAGATATATTTCGGCATATGTATTATTGAATTTTGAAGATGGTATATTCGGAATGTAGTAACATTTGTTAAGAAATTTTTGTTTTTTAAAATATTATGATAATCTATTAAAAAAAATTAATATTCCAACGTACCACGAGAACACCCTTGATATGTTTATCATCTAGAGCGATCACTTTATTAGGTTCCTTCTGAATTCTGAGCAATACATCAATAATATCTTCATGATCAGTTGTCACCCTTTTAGGATCACGATGTTCGTGTATCGCCTTGTCCACGAACCAATCTAAATCACGAAAAATCTTATCTAACTTCCGGTCCACACCATTAAACTTGTTAAGCCAAGCCAACCATGGAAAATAATCCGCGACATTGAAACCAGCCTCGAAGAGCTCCACCTCCAGAAGAATTTCTTGAAACCTAGTCATTTTTCCATAACCATTTGCATGGTTATCAGGGCTTGTAGTTCCGAAAGCCACGCGGCATACAACATTGTTCAAAAGTGAAAACGACAACTGACTCACATTCACGAGTTTCTTCGCATGTTGAGCTATGCTATCAATCATGCGACCCACCTCTTCATCTCTTATTTGAACAAAAGATTGGATTCTTTTGACGGTAAGCAGCTCTAAAACGGCTATTTTCCTTATCTCTCTCCAGTATTCACCATATGGTGCAAAGGCAACCGTGGACAAATTGTAAGTAAGCTTCTTCGCCGCATACAAGGATGGTCTCCCTGAGAAAGCAAGGTCGTGTTCTTTAAATATTTCTCGCGCCATATCCGCAGATGACACGACTAACGTTGGCACGGATCCCAAGCGCAAGAACATGAGATCCCCGTAGATTTTGGACAATTCTTTGAGGGATCGATGAGGTAACTTTCCAAGATGATGAAGATGGCCAATTATTGGGAGTGGTTTAGGGCCAATTGGAAGACGTCCTTTTCCTATATATTTCATTTTCTTCTTCTTCATCAACAAAAACGAGAATAAAGATGCTACAAACCAGATGAAAAGTATGAAGAAAATTTCACCACTCATTTCTCTCTAAGATATGTTGTACGTTTATTTTGTGGTAGAGTTGCTGCATGTATATATAGCTAGCTTACAAGGGCAGCCTTGGAGTTTGCATCCAATTATCCCATACAAAATCCATTAAATTGAATTATTTGGCCAAAAAATTAACCTTTATTTATTAGTATTTCGATATAACATTTTCAAATTCGAAACTTATTTTTAACTTTATTTTCATGTCAATCTACAAGAAGAAACAAAAATAAAATGAGGTAATGAATAAGAGCATATTTAAAATGGTTATATATCAAATTAGCCACTTTTGGGGTATTTATTTAAGTGTAAATACCCTTATAAAAGTTAAAATTTCAAATTCAAAATTCTGATTAGCCAAATATACTAAGATGTCAATTAACCCCGCGTACTCTATTGCTAATTATATGATCAGTATAATAATTCAACAGATTCTGTATGGGAACTCATATATACGAACTTATTTTTTCACCAAAAAATAATAAATCGATAAACGAATTATATTGATAAACAATTAGATAATATTTTTTAGATCAGCTATATTTTCTAAATAATTTTGAAAACAAGGCGGCTCTACTCGTGGACAAAATGACAAATTGTACTGTCCAAAATTTCCGCTTGGACAAACAAATTTAGAGATACGAGTTCCGTGTTAAAGTTGTGCCGCTGTCAAGTCAATTTTGATCATAGGTGTCATTACTTAATTGACAAAAACTTGTGTAGACGTTTTCATGGATCATATTTTGTGAGACAAATTTATTATTTGAGTCATCCATGAAAAAATATTACTTTTAATGCTAAGAATATTACTTTTTATTGTGAATATCGGAAAGATTGACCCGTCTCACAGATAAAGATTCATGAGACCGTCTCACGAGAGAACTACTCTAGTTAATTAAGATTGTTTAGCATTTTATTAAAAATTCAAAAATTTTTGTTGTTATGTTTAGTCTGATATTCATAATAATTCTGAATTTCAATAAGACTTGTTAACAATGTCGACATCATATAAATGATATCTTGCGGAAGTTGAAATTAAATGTTAGTTGAATATTTATTTTATTCCACAATGATAAAATTTTGACTTGTCAATAGACAAAAACCATATCTAGCCGGCTTCATTGCAAGTGGGTATTTGAATTTGACTTAGGTATATATATCTTCTTTCAACAAAACTATAAATTTTCGACCAATAATGCTTGAAAACATTAACTTTACATGGTATCGGTAGAGCAATTGTTCATCGAGCTAACTTATGGTTTTGACTTTATTGACTTTTATATAAAAATAATCTTTATTTTAATAATATTTTACGGTTTTATCTAATATTTATGACATTTACTTTTTTGTATACTCATTCAAACTACAAAGATAAAGTCCTTGAATATACAATAGGTTTCATAAGATCTCTCTAGTAACGTAAGATTATGAAACTCATTAGGAAACGTACCCTATATTTTAAACAGGTTTCTAGTCGATTCAGCTGCCTAAAATAAGGATAAAGCTCGCTTGAGCTTGAGACTAGCATATGTGATGTAAACAACATGTTTCATTAGTAATACATTGATATGTCCATTTATGCAAATGAGTGATCATTTGATAATGCACATAACAACCCTCACTCGAACTTTCCAAGTGATTATCAACTACCGATGGAATAGTTCGTTGTTACGGTTGTACACCATTATTCGTTTGACCCAGAACAACATAAAGGCTCTACGTACTAGAATGCACTTTGATCTGTTTACCGACTCTATTGAGGGTCATCTGCTGGTGAGGTTGGGTGTAGTTTTGAAATATGTAGGAGGCAATGAATTGCAGTGATGATTCACAGCTCACCTATGAGTGAAAATTTCTTATGTTGTCACGTCCCGAGACCGAGGCGTAGTTGAAATCCGACATTGTTTAATAATTTTACTGAAAACAATAAGCCTCTTGGAAAATTTCCAAAGCCAGCCTAATTCTTAAAAGAACTGTAACGTCTCGAAAATTTGAAGGTCCACGTGAACCATATGCATGCAAGTTATCAAATTTATTTTGTATTTTAATTACTTTAATTGCATAATTTTGCATGATTTCATGAAATTAAAGATTTTCTGTCCCGATATTCGAGGTCGGACCAGGGAAAGGAGATCAGAGTCGATTAAGGTGTAAAAATTGAATGTTATATTTTATTTTAAGACAAGAAATTATTTATTTTAAATAATTTATGAACTTTAGCATTTTAAAGCCTAATTTAATTTATTAGACGATTTAAAAGATTTTAAGCGTTTAAAAGGTAAATTTTTGAAAATTTAGGATTTAATCCTTGAAATTGTTGCGAAATATTTTATAATGATTTTTATGCCTTAATTAATTTATTTAATTAGTATTTAAGTTGAATTTATGATTTTTAGTATTTTAATTGGCAATTTTTGAAAAAGTAATATTAATCTTTTAAATTGGAGCTTATCTTGATCATGATATTTAAATTTTAAATAAAAGTTGTGGGTTAATTCAATTAACTAACTAATGTTTAAATTATCTTTTAGAGATTTATTTAACCTAAACTAATCACAAGAAAGAAACTCACACACACATTCCATTCACATGAAGGACGCCTAAAACACACACTAAATACACACAATAAGTGCCGAGAGCTTCTAGCCTTGGAATTTGAACTTTTGGGCTCGTTTTCTTTGTTCCCTCCATCATCGATCCTTCACCACACGTAGCACTATCGATTCACGCCACTTTTATGCAAAAGAAACAATCGAAACGTCACTCCGATCGGTCACCGACTTTCCCGCAACGATTATCGACGATTCAAGCATTTTTAACGCAAAGACACGTCATGAATCTCTTTTTTCTCATCTATCACACTATATTATATGTTTTAATTATGTTTGCATGAAAAACATGTGGGTTTTGTATTTATTTTCGTATTTATGCCAACCTATGCTTAGAACATGTGTTTTTGAAACCCAAAACTCGTCTTAATGATGCACAAAAGGGCTGCCATGGTAGGGGACCTTGAAGGGATGTTTTTCCACATATTTGAGGACCCTTGGGAACATGTTTAAAGGTTGGAAAATATAGGACACCAGTATGAACGAAAATTGTATGTTTTAGAGTCCTAGGGTTTGGCTAAGGTGTGGTTGCTTTCCTAGGCGCATGCGGCTGCTAGCTACTGTCAAGGACACATCCCTTGGTCACAAAATGCTGAACCAGGGTACTTCATGGGCTGAACGATGGCTGGAACAAGGGAGGACGGGAGCCGCGCCTAGGAGGGTTGCGCAAGGAGTCCTAGGGTACAGTTGAAGGGCTAGGCATGTTTGTCCTGGTAGGTTCGGTCTAGCAGCAGTTCATGGGTTTGTCTAAAATCGTTGTGGTTTTAGACCGTTTAAACAAAATTGTCGATAAATATAGCGACAGTTTAAACAAAACCGTAGTTGTTTGTCTAAAAAACAAGTTAATCCACAACGATTTTCTCTAAAATCGTTGTGGTTTGTCCCAAAAAACATGCTAATAGACAACGGTTTATAAAACCGTTGTCTTTATCCCCCAAAAAATGCTAATAGACAATGTTTTTTAAAAAAACTATTGTCTTTGACTTAAAAAGTAAGCTAAAAGACAACAGTTTTCTTTGCTTAAAAAAATGCTCAAAAACAACGATTATCACTAAAATCGTTGTTAAAAAGTAAAAGACAACGGTTTTTTTGTAAAACTGTTGTCTTTTAAGTGTTGTGTATTCAGTATTTTCTTGTAGTGTGTGGTTACACGTAGATGGATCCATCGACCTTCAGCTAATACAAAAGTCACAATTAACGATCTGAATTAAACGAAGAGGAAAACGTATACGTATAGGATTAAAAGGAATATGTTTATGATGATATGAAAAATGTTTAAGTATATACATGATTATGAAATGTTATTTTAAGTAAAAGTATTTTCACTTTTGCATGTGATTGTATATGTACTACTTGCTATTATGGTTATGGTTTGCTGAGTCAATAGACTCACTAGATGTGATCGATGCAGGTGAGCATGATATTGATGCTGTTGGGGGACTTGATTGTTGATCTTACTGGACTGAAGGTGCACATAACCCGAGGACCAGCACTAGTTTTTCGCATTTATGATTAAAGTTTACGTTAAAGATTTTTACCACTTCTATGATTGATTTCGAGTGGTTTTTGAGAGGTTGTTAGAGTTGGATTTATTTTTGAAATATTGATAAATTTAGGTTGATAAAACGTTTTACGATTTTATGTTTTGAATTCTTTCTTTTGAATTTTCAATTATAGTTGGTTGTTTTATTTTTTAAAAAATGGTGCAATGTTATTTCAAAAATATGTATCTATATATGTATAGTAAATTCGGCCGAGTATAAAAAAAATTAGCATTTTTTAAGAAAAACGAGTAATGGACGTTTCAGTTGGTATCAGAGCAATGGTTCTGCAAAGGATTGTGCCACCGCCAGTTCCGGAAAGCTCAGTCGTCAAACCTCAAGTATTTAAGTTTAAATGTTTTTAAATGTTATCACCTGCATGTCTACATGGTTAATACATTCAAGCTACATGTTTAAACAATTTTGAAGTTAAATGACATTTATGTTTAGATTTGCATGATAAATGATTTTTATGATTAAATTTGCATCATTGCACGATTTTTAAAGGTAAAAGATTAGATGCTTTGGAATTTTTACGAATATTACGATATGAAATAAGAAATTCTATGATTTCCATGCATGCTGGCTTTGTGGTAGAATTGGACATGTTTAAGAATTTGGTTAATGGGCCTTGGGAAATGTTGAAAATGATTGAACTATATTGATTTTTGGGTTTTAATACTGATGTAATACTTTTTGGGTCATAAATTAATCGTGAAGATTATGAATGCTGAAGGAGCGTGTGCTGGGCATCTACGAGATGCTTCAAGCACAATATTCTCCAATGAGCTGCAATAGCTCGTGTTCTAAGAATGTTAACACTGATGAATTAAATCGGGTTTCGTTAAACACCAAGCGGAAAATATCCGAAATAATCCTTCGTGAAAAAGGCTGTTATATTTGAATGCATTTTAACTTATGTGAACTGAATAACTGAAATAAGAGTGATCAGTTTTCGCATACATCAGTTCAGTTATGGTAAAAACCGAACTGACGAATACTATTCCTGATCCAAACAGTTTGAAAACAACAGTTAATCAATTAAGCACACAAGATATGTTTATGGATGTTCGGAGACTTCAAATGCTCCTACGTCATCCCTTCTACCACCTCGAGTAGGATCCACTAGAAGACTTTGATTTATACAACTACTTACAGAAACCCACCCAGCTTAGGACTTACTCATTGCTTAACTGAACTCCTAGTCTAGACTGAAGGCATCACCTTCCAGCCAACACTTCTTTAATGTCTATGTGTCAAAAACTACATACACAAGTTTAACGTCTTTGTGCAAGACTGTATTTTGGGTGCTGGTGGAGTGTGTGTGATAATTGAACAAAGGATGTTAAAACATACTAAGGGAAAATAGCTTCCAAACTAAGCTGATATAACTTGAAGTGTTCCCTCACAACTGGGCTGGATGATTCTTGAAAGCTGATGAGCAATATGCGTGCCCTTTTTTTTCCACTCTCTTGTTGTTGTATCTTATTGTATTTATATTGAGTCTTCACCGATCCTCTATTTATAGGCGCGAAGCTTGAACGTACAGTGAGACTCAATTATTGTATCTGTTGCAACTTGAATTCGTTCCTTAGACTTTGTGTCTCAAATTTTCTAGTGCCCTTCTGGAATGTTTGTCTTTAATGCTCTGATGCAATGTTCATTATTGCTCTTTGACTGGACAAAAGCTTTGTACCTTTGTGCATAGCTGGAATCCACTTGAATGAGTTTGTCTAGATCTGCAACTGAAAGATTCTAACTGATGTTTCGAACTAGTTAGCTGAATTGATCTTCAGTTGGGCTGGTGAAATCAGTTGACTCGTCAGTTGAACTGATTTCACTCTTGTTCAGTTGAATTGGTCAGCTGGGCTCTTCATCAGTTGAACACTCATTCTGCTGACCAGGCTTCTGAGATTCTCCTGCTGAACCACCTATCAACTGGACAATCAGCTGAACTGCTCGTTGACATATCAGTTCGACTGATTCAGTTACCGCTTAAATTGATTACCTAATCTAAAGACCATATGGGTTTTGTAAGTGTAAGGTCCAAAAATAAGACGACGTAATCCAACTGCATGCAAATCTAGGAAAAATGAAAAATAGCCAATTAAATTATTTTAATTGCTTAAATTGATTATGTTTGATATGTTTAAATGATTTTAAAGTGGTTTTCTACTTGAATGCTTAAAATGTATTTTTAAAGGTTAATCGAAATGCGATCGAGGAACGGAGACCGATGGCTGAAAAATGAAAAATATTTTGTCATCATGTTGCAATAATTCTACTGAATTTATTAAAAATTCTGTAAAAATATGCCTCCCAATATAATTTATATCCCGAGATTTTTATAGAAATATTGGTATTTTTATAACTACTGTGTGCTATTCAAAGTATATATAGTTTAACATAGTTTTTCAAAAGTAACGTGGGGCAAACTAAAAAAAATACTGATATGCGAAAATTAAAGTGTAATTGAAGAAATCGTACTCAAAAAATAAAAAAAAATAATAAATACGGATATTTTTGTTAGTGTTGAAAATAATATTTGAATGTTGAAAAAGGAATAGTTGAATATTTGAATGTTGAAAATAAGAGTTGTAAAATTAGAAATTTGTGTGTGATGATGTAGGTAATGATGTATTTTATTTTTGGATTATTTGTAAAGATTTCCTATAAATAGATCTCTCATTTGTGAAGAAATTCACAATTGAGTAGAGAGAAAAATATAATAAAGTGTGTAGTTTGATAAATTTTGAGAGTTTGAGATTTTTACTTTTTACCATAAATTTTTAAAACACAACACGTTATCAGCACGAAGCTCTAAAAGTCCTCCATACTTTTCCAAGCTCCAAACAGAAGAAAAAGGTAACAAAAGTAATAATATTTATTTTACTGTTATTTATTTATTTTGATTATATTTAATATATAATGTAATATTATTATATAATAAAAATTAGAAATAATAAAAATAAATTTTTCAAAAACTTGTTATAAATCCTGGTAGGATGTTAAGACGACATCCCACACTCCCGGTAAGGAATACGACAAGTATAAAAGCCTATAAGGTTTTTAAACAAAATAACTTATGACACCGCATTATAATAATCTGATATGATATACATAATTATTTAAACATGACTAATATTATATACATCATATTATTACCATAAAATTATACAAATGGCATACATTTATTTTTTGTACACCAACGGTCATAAACGATAACAAAACGGCTAGTTTTTGCCAAATAAATATGATCTCACAAACATATTGAATCACTGCAACTTTCTCTTCTTCTCTAAAAATTATTCTTCATCGAATTTTTCGAAGAAAAAGAAAATGACTTTCTCAAGATTATTTTTAATTATTTTGGTTATCATACTCAGGAGTCTTGTATTTATTGGAGAATATCCTCCTCGTGTGTTTTCTTTATTTTTACGAATGCTTGTATTTGTTATTTATCCATTACTTTGTATTGCAATATTCATTAACTAATAAAATGCATCGTAATTTTTTTAGTACCACCATGTCAAATTTGACAAAGCTCGAATTTGTTGCGCTCGACATCACGGGAAAAAATTATATGTCATGGACTCTTGATGTAGAAATGCATCTTGAGTCATTGGGTCTAAGCGAGACCATTAAAGAAAATGGCATATCTTCATCACAAGAAAAAGCAAAAGCTATAATATTTTTGCGTCGACATCTCGATGAAGGTTTAAAATGTGAATATCTCATCGAAAAAGATCTCATGGCTTTGTGGAAGGGATTAAAAGAAAGATTCGAACATATAAGGGAAGTTATACTTCCGACCGCCCGAGCTGAATGGAATACGTTGAGATTCCAATATTTTAAAAAAGTCAGTGATTACAACTCTGCGATGTATAGAATAATCTCGCAATTGAAATTTTGTGGACACGAGATTACTGAATTGGAAATGCTTGAAAAAACATTTTCAACTTTTCATGCATCGAATATAACTCTACAACAACAATATAGAGTGCGTGGATTTTCGAGATATTCTGAACTTATCGCCTGTCTCCTTGTGGTAGAAAAGAATAATGAGCTGTTAATGAGAAATCATCAGGCACGACCAACTGGTTCAACGGCATTTCCTGAAGTAAATGTCGTAAACAAAAATGAATTTAAATATGGAAACAAAAATCAAAGTTATAGACAAGATTTTGGTCGAGGACGAAATCGAGGTCGTGGTCGTGGACGTGGATGTGGAAGTGGTCGTGGTCGTGGACGCGGCCGTGGTTTTGAAAAAAATCGAGATAGTTACTTCCATAACTCATCTCAAAAGAGTATCCCAAACCATCCACAGAAAAGGCATCATGAAAATATGAATCACTCAAAAAGATTTGAAAGTTCTTGTTTCAGATGTGGTACTCCAGGACATTGATCCCGTATTTGTCGAGCCCCCGAGCACCTTTGTAAACTTTATAAAGAATCAATAAAGGGGAAAGAAAAGGAGACCAACTTCACTGAACAGAGTGAACCTTTGAGTGATTCAACTCATTTTGATGCCGGAGATTTTCTGATTGATTTCTCAGACAATGATCAATTTGCTGGTGGAATAAATATGTAAAATATACCCGTATGATAATGTTTTATCGTGTGCTATATTTTTTTACATATGTATTGTATTGTATTTTATTTTATAAATGTATTGTCAGTAATTTTATTTCATTGCATATTATTTTGAAGTTCAAACATGAAAAATGCTATGAACAAAGCTGAAGTTTGCATACCCGATAGTGGTACAACGCACACTATCCTCCGAGATAAAAGATATTTCTTGGAACTAAAACCAACAAAAACAACGGTGAATACAATATCAGGTCCTGTAGACTTGATTGAAAGATGTGGTAAAGCACAATTTTTGTTACCTAATGGTACAAAATTTTTGATCAATGATACTTTATATTCACCACAATCGAAAAGAAATTTGTTGAGTTTTAATGATATATATTCCCATGGGTATGATACTCAAACAATGAATGAAGGGAATGAGAAATATATGTGTCTTATCACATATAAATCAGGAAAGAAATATGTGATTGAAAAACTACCAATGCTCCCTACTGGATTGCATTATACACATATAAGTCCCATTGAATCAAACATGGTAGTAGATAATTCTTCAATATTAACCAATTGGCATGATCGATTAGGACATCCTGGTTCAACAATGATGCGAAGAATTATAGAAAATACACATGGTCATCCACTGAAAGACCAGAAGATCTTTCAGAATAATAAGTTTCAATATAAAGCATGTTCTCTTGGAAAACTTATTATAAGACCATCGCCAGTCAAAATTCAAACTGAATCACCAATGTTTCTTGAACGTATTCAGGGTGATATTTGTGGACCAATCCATCCACCATGTGGACCATTCAGATACTTTATGGTATTAATTGATGTCTCCAGCAGATGGTCACATGTATGTTTATTGTCAACTCGAAATGTTGCATTTGCAAGATTACTTGCTCAAATAATAAAATTGAGGAATCAATTTCTCAATTATACAATCAAGAAAATTAGACTTGATAATGCTGGTGAATTTACTTCCCAGACTTTCAATGATTATTATATGTCTATGGGAATCATTGTTGAGCATCTTGTTGCTCATGTACATATACAGAATGGATTGGCTGAATCATTGATTAAATGTCTGCAAATGATTGCTAGACCAATGATTATGAAAATAAAACTCCCTATTTCTATATGGGGACATGCAATTTTACATGCTGCTTCATTAATTCGCATCAGACCAAGTGCATATCATAAATACTCCCCATTGCAGCTTGCATTTGGTAAAGAACCAGACATTTCTCATCTGAGAATTTTTGGATGTATGGTGTATGTGCCTATTGCACCACCGCAACGAAAGAAAATAGGACCTCAAAGAAAGGTTGGAATTTATATCGGTTATGATAGTCCATCAATCATTCGATATCTTGAACCTCAGACAGGCGACGTGTTCACAGCACGTTTTGCTGATTGTAATTTTAATGAGGAAATCTTCCCAATGTTAGGGGGAGAACAAAAACATACCGAAAAGGAAATTACATGGTATGTATCATCATTGTTACATCTGGATCCAAGAACAAAACAATGTGAAAAAGATGTACAGCAAATTGTGCACTTGCAAAGAATAGCAAATCAAATACCAGATGCATTTGCAGACACAAAAGGGATAACTAAATCATATATACATGCTGCAAATGCCCCTGATCGAATTGAAATTTCGAAGAAACAAATTGAAAATACTCATGATGTCATTAAACGCCTGAAGCGTGGAAGGCCAGTCGGTTCCAAGGATAAAAATCCTCGAAAAAGAAAATTCATAGAGAAACACGATGATCACAAAATAAAGAATGATATTCCTGAAGAAACACATGATGATCACAAAATAGAGAATGGTGTTCCTGAAGAAACACATGATGATGAAAATGTTCTGTCAGAACCACAAACTGATGAGAATCATGAAATCTCTATCAATTATATTAATACTGGAAAAATATGGAATCGAAAAGATATAGAAGAAATTGATGATATATTTTCTTATAATGTGGCAATCGACATCATAAATGATATCGAAGATTATGAACCAAAATCTTTTGGTGAATTTAAAAATCGGCATGATTGGATAAAATGGAAAGAAGTCATCCAAGTTGAATTGGATTCGTTAAATAAACGTAATGTTTTTGGACCTATAGTCCTTACACCTGAAGGTGTAAAACCTGTTGGATACAAATGGGTTTTTATTCGAAAGCGAAATGAGAAAAATGAAATAGTAAGATATAAAGCTCGACTTGTTGCACAAGATTTTTCTCAAAGGCCTGGAATTGATTATGAAGAAACGTATTCTCCCGTGATGGATGCAATTACGTTTCGGTATTTGATTAGCTTGGCGGTATCTGAAAATTTAGAAATGCGTCTTATGGATGTTGTTACAACTTACTTATATGGATCACTTGATAGTAATATATATATGAAAATCCCTGAAGGATTTAAGATGCCTGAAGCACAAAGTTCAAAACCCAGAGAATGTTATTCTGTGTAATTACAAAGATCGTTATATGGGTTAAAGCAATCCGGCCGAATGTGGTATAATCGGCTAAGTGATCACTTGATGAAAAAGGGATATGTAAATAATTCAATATGCCCTTGTGTTTTCATTAAGAAAACAACATCCGGATGCGTAATTATTGCTGTATATGTTGATGATTTAAACATCATTGGAACAAATAAGGAAATTCAAGAAGTTGTGTCATACTTGAAGGAAGAATTTGAAATGAAGGATCTTGGAAAAACCAAGTATTGTCTGGGTTTACAAATTGAACAAAAAGAATGTGGAATGTTTGTTCACCAGACAAATTATACAGAAAAGATCCTTAAACGTTTTAATATGGATAAATCAAATCCTTTAAGTACTCCAATGGTTGTTAGATCATTAAATATAGAAAAGGATCCATTCCGTCCATGTGAAGATGATGTAGATTTTCTTGGTCCAGAAGTACCATATCTAAGTGCTATCGGTGTCCTTATGTATCTTACAAATTGTACAAGGCCCGATATATCTTTTGCAGTAAATTTATTGGCAAGATTTAGCACATATCCAACAAAGAGACACTGGAACGGAATTAAACATATATTCCGTTGTCTACGATGAACGACAGACTTGAGACTTTTGTATTCAAAAGATGCTAATCCAAGTATAATTGGTTACGCTGATGCTGGATACTTATCTGATCCACACAAGGCACGTTCCCAAACTGGATATGTATTTACTCGTGGAGGCACTGCAATTTCTTGGCGTTCACAGAAACAAACGCTCGTAACAACTTCATCAAATCATGCCGAGATTATTGCACTACATGAAGCAAGTCGTGAATGTATGTGGTTAAAATCAATGACCCAACATATCCAAATCTCATGCGGATTATCATTTGACGAGAAGCCTGTGATACTATATGAAGATAATGCTGCATGTGTTGCTCAAATGAAAGAGGGATACATAAAAAGCGACAGAACTAAACATATTCCTCCTAAGTTCTTCGCATTCACCAAAGAGCTAGAGAAGAATAAATGTATTGATGTTCGTCACATTCAATCAAGTGAAAACTCATCAGATCTCTTCACAAAGGCACTTCCTACGTCAATATTCAGAAAGCACATATATAATATTGGGATGCGCAATCTACGAAATTTGTGAAGAATTGTTCGTGTCAACATGAGGGGGAGCTTACGTGACTGCACTCTTTTTCCCTTACTATGGTTTTTATCCCAATGGGTTTTTCCTAGTAAGGTTTTTAACGAGGCAGTACAAAAATACGTAATGAAGACATCATCGTATCATGATCATCATCACAAGGGAGAGTGTTGAAAATAATATTTGAATGTTGAAAAAAGTAATAGTTGAATATTTGAATGTTGAAAATAAGAGTTGTAAAATTAGAAATTTGTGTGTGATGATGTAGGTAATGATGTATTTTATTTTTGGATTATTTGTAAAGATTTCCTATAAATAGATCTCTCATTTGTGAAGAAATTCACAATTGAGTAGAGAGAAAAATATAATAAAGTGTGTAGTTTGGTAAATTTTGAGAGTTTGAGATTTTTACATTTTACCATAAATTTTTACTTTTCACAACAGTTAGAAAGATATTATAAATATACACAATCCCAATTCATTACTTGAATAAAACAGTGTTTTATCTGTCACCCATTCCGAGTGAATTACAGCCGTGGTTGTCCCAATTTTATCATGTGAGTGAATTACAGCTGTGGTTGTCCTAATTTTATCATGTGAGTTCGTTTTTAAATAATTTATTCTTTTGCTTTTCTTCCGTTTTGTTTGAAAATATTTAACTTACATGTTCGATCCGACATGTTCTTAATTCTATCCTACATGTAGGGGCACTACCCCATGATAGAATTAAGGGCCCAAATTTAGCCACACATACATGGGGTCCACTAATTTTTTTTAAAATCACATATGTATGTGAATCTTGTCCATCCAAACCAGTGCCCCACATGTAGCATCGAAGCTACCGAGATTTTGGGTCTACAAATTAATTATTTGTAGCGGACAATACATGCAATTCTCTGAGCGCACAAACCACTTGAATATTTTTGTTACACTATATTTCCATATTTTTTATGTGAATTATTAATTTTGTTTAAATTCCACTTTTTTCTTCAGACGTGTGTGTAGGGACTTGGGACCAAAGGCTTATTATTAAGTCAAAATATGTAATTATTAGCATAGATATTGAAGGGAAATTTTATCTCCGAATTTAATTGATTTAATTTCTTAACTTAAAAGATTTTCCTAATATTATTTTTTCCGTGTTGATTTGATTGTGTATAATATTTAATGAAATTTTGCTTTTTCTTAATGATGAGATAATTATATAAATGTTATCTTGATAATGTATCAATAATTAACCTTCTTTGTTTGATAGGTTAGAAAAACTCTAGGAGAGAGATGATGTTTATAAATAAGAAGAGGAGGAAGCTAGCACATTTATTATTTATCAAATAAAAAATCCCAAAACCCTACCCCAAACTTTTATAAAACTCACGCCTCCCACCCCCTAACCACACAAGACTCCTATCACCCTCTAAACACACGGCACACACACGACTATTGCAAGAAAAGGCATCGGTTTTCTTGAGGAATTCATCCTAGGGTTTGTCGTCGTCGTTCTTCGCATCGTCATCATATTTTCGTGCGTTATATACGCAAAGGCACGTCATAATTCTTTCTTTTCTCATCTATCAGACCCTAATATGTATTTGATTATGATTTGCGTGAAAAACATGTTTCCTTTTTTATTAATTTCGTTTTTATGCATAACCATGTGTTTAAGGTATGTTTTTGTTCCAAAACTTGTTTTATAATTACATGAAGGGGAATGAAGGGGCTGCCATGATTAGGAATAGTATATGGAACGTTTTTACACAAGTTAAGAGTCTTAAGAGGCATGGTGATAGGCTGCACGAGAGCTAAGAACAAGATGGAACGAAATATTGCATGTTTTGTGTCAAAGTGTTCGGTTAAGGGGAACAACCATGCATAGCTTGGCTTTGGCTCAACCAAGGCTTGGCTAGGACGTGTTTGGGTCAGTAGAGGAAACCTAGCCACGCTAGAACTCGAGCACAGCGGCTGGGAAAGAGTCCTTTTCCCGAGCCATATCGCGAGGGACAGCTGTGCGCGATGGATTGTGGCTCGGCCAGAGTGGTCAGAGCTGGGCTATGATAGGTCTCTAAAGTCCTGAGAGGATTTACGAGGGGGTGGGCTTGGGTCTGGCTCGAGGGTAAAGGTCCTAGCAAGGGTTCGAAGAGTCCTAGTGTGGTAGTGAACTCACGCGCAGCTACTATTTTGTGCAGGTGGCTTCGCTGCGGGCCAGGGCTGGATTCTAAGGGTTCAGTAGGGTCCAGGGGAGGTCTGGTCAGGGGTCGGCTTAAGGTGGCTTGGGCTTGGCTCGATAAAACCGAAAGTTGGCTCCTAGGTTTTGGCTTATGGTTCGGTCCTTAGGGTTTAAATGGCTAAGGGTTCGAGCGTGGTTCAACGGTGGTCAAATCATGGTTCACGAGGGCTAAGTAAATATAAAAAATCTATGTTTAAAGTTTGGAAATTTTACATTAAAATTTGATTTAATTCGAGAATTAAACGCTCCGCGAATTAATAATTAAATAATAAATAGAAAGCATCGAATTTAAGCTATATAAAAATATGAGAAATTTAATTTAAACTTAAATAATTATTTGGGATGGTATAAAGTCAATGAAAGTAAAAAAATGTCAAAATCAAGAAATTTTACGTCTAGGGGTAAAACAGTCATTTTATACCTAGAAAATAGTAAACATCATGGCAGTACCCTGAATGCTGTATTATGTGTAAATATGATTATTTTAAATGTTGATTGAATTTTTATGATAAAACGTTAAAACTAAAAGACAAGTTGTATGCTTGGTTTTAGAAGAAAAATGATATTTATATGCATGATTTTTATAAAGTGATGAAAATATGAAATGTTGAAGGAAGTGAAGTAATTGTGACTAATACGATGATACGATGATATGTTAATACGTAAGGCCAAGGCTCAGTTGACGGATGAGAGTGTCGCTGATGTCCCCGCCGCCCAGTACTGTGGTTACATGTAGATGGATCCTTCGACCCCTAATACGAAAATCACAATTGACGATCTGAATTCAACGAAAGGAAAATGTATACTTATATGATGGATATGAATATGTATATGATGATATGAAAATGTTTAAGTTTATGCATAATTATGAAATATATTTTAAGTAAAAGTATTTTCACTGTTGCATGTGATTGTATATGTATTACTTGTTATCAAGGTTACGGTTTTCTGAGTCTTTAGACTCACTAAGTGTGATCGATGCATGTGAGTATGATGTTGATGCTAGTGGAGGTCTTGATGGTTGATCTTACTGGACTGAAGGTGCACATAACTCGAGGACCAACGCTAGTTTTTCAGCATTTATGTTTTATGACTTATGATTTTAAGTTCATGTTAAATATTTTTACGACTTTCATTATTCTTTTAACTGATTTTTGAGAGGATGATAGAGTTGGCTTTATTTTTAAATATTGTTAAGTTTAGGTTTGGTAAAACGTTTGACGATTTAATGTTTTGAACTCTTTCCTTTGGATTTTCAAATATAGTTGGTTGTTTTATTTTTAAAATAGTGCAAAGTATTTTAAAGTATATATATACGTATTCGGCCGAATTGAGAGTGTTTGGAAAAAAAATTTCTAGTACTTTTTAAGAAAAACGAATAGTGGACGTTTCAGTTGGTATCAAAGCAATGTTCCTGTAAAGGGTTGTGCCACCGTAAGTTCTGGGAAGCTCGGTCGTCAAGCCTCAATATGTAAGTTTAATTGCTTTATATGATTTTTATGATGTCATTTGCATGATTAAATGAATTATATGTTTACGTCACATGTTTAATAGATTTTTGGGAATAAATGTTTTATATGCTTTAAGTTGCTCAAAAAGGATTAGTATATGTTGCATGATTAAAAAACTTAGATTTAAATGCATGTTGGTTACATTTAAAAATTTGAAAAACGTTCAGATATAATGCCTCCTAGACGTGCACTTATTACTGATGGGTAAGCCGAGAATACTGAGAACCGTCAAGAGAATGCACCCCGCCTCCTAATGGGGATGCTGCTATACGCGCACAAGAGGGCATGACCCGCTTTTTCGAGCGGCATTTTCAGCAGGCTCCTAGGCCACATCACGACATCTATGATCAGTTCCGGAGGCTAGGTCCGAAGGAATTTTCTGGCACCACTGATCCATTTGCTGCTGAGGCTTGGATTATATCACTTGAGGTGCATTTTCGCTATCTGAATATAGGAGATGTCGACCGCGTTAGATGTGCCACTTATATGTTTCAAGATGATTCTTCTCTATGGTGGGAAATAGCTGAACATTGTATCAATCTCGCCACACTTGCTTGGGAGCAATTCAAGAATATATTCTATGAGAAGTACTTTACTGCTGATGTCCGAGGACGATTGAAAAGGGAGTTTATGACTCTCCGTCAGGGAGACACTTATGTGGCTGAATTTGTGAGAAAGTTTGATAGGGGCTGTCACTTTGTGCCCCTCATTGCTAGGAATGCTGCAGAGAAGCTTATACACTTTATGGATGGCCTTCGACCTACCATACATCGTGACGTGATGATGATGCGGCCCTTGGATTATGCTGCTGCCACTACTTATGCATTTCTAGCCGAGCAAGCATTGAATGATATTGATTTTGAGATGCAATGCAAAAGACAGCAACACCAGCAGAATACTCAGCCGAATAAGAAGCCATATATGGGGCCTTCTAGAACTCAAGGGCAGCAAAAGCCCCAAGGCCAAGTGAAGAAGCCAGGACCAGCAAAACCACCACAACCTGGAGCACCAAAACCTGCAGAGAGGCTACCATGCAAGGAGTGTAACTGTTTACATTATGGCAAGTGCATGTGGGGATCTTTTAGATGCTTCATATGCAAGGAGGAAAGGCACAAAGCTGCTGATTGCCCAAAGAAGAATGCACCCAATGTGAGAAGAGCTTATGTTATGCATTCTGAGGAAGCAGAGGAGGAGCCTGACACGACCCTTATCACCGGTAACCTAGTTATTTAACGTTTTTATTGCATGAAATTTTAAATTGGTTATTAGAATTTATTTGGGATTAAGGATAACCTAGTAGAAATTAGGTTGCATGTTCTATCTTAGTTGGAATTAGGAAATGACAAGGAACACCATAGAAATAAATTCCAAATAAGAATTTTAGGCTTAAAATTTGAGTTAAATCAAAACTTTGGGCTTGTGGGATACTTTCGAAAGTTCGAGTACCAAATTGCAAAAAATTCGAAAATATGGGGCATAATTGCAACATTCCGAAATTTTAAGGGCTAAGCTAAAAATGTCGGAAGTTCAAGGGATGAATTGATAAAAAAACCAAAAATCCTAGAGCAATTAAAGAAGTTTTAAAAAATTTCAGGAGCTGAATTGCCAATTTCCGAAGCTTTTGGGTAGAAGTGCAAACTTTCAAAAATTTGAGGACCGAATTGTAATTTTTGAAAACTGGAAGGACTGAATTGTAATTAACAAAAATTTAAGGGGATAAATTGTAATTTCTGAAAATGTAAGGACCAAAAGTGCAATTTTTGAAATTTAAGGGATCAAAATCGAAATTTCCGAAAATTAAAGGGGTCCATTTGCAAATTTCGAAAAATTGAAGGGTTAAAATGCAATTTTTCAAGAAATGATAAGGTCCAACGCGTAATCTTCATATAACTTTGGGAAAATAATGATAGAAATTCCTTAAGTGTCGGCATGAAAAGATTTAAAAGACGTTTTCGACGCAAGGAGGATATTCATTCTAGGTGTAGCTACCTACGCACTGCTAGATTCGGGAGCTACACGTTCATTCATATCTGAAACTTTCGTCAAGCGACTGAATATTATTCCTGAAGATATGGGATTGGGTTTCAAAGTTTCTATTCCCTCCGGTGACCAAATGGTCACGTCTAGTATTGTAAAGAATCTGGAGCTTCGTTTATATAAAGATGAGATTCGGGCCGATCTTATCGTACTCCATATGCCTGAATTTGACATCATACTTGGTATGGATTGGTTATCAGCGAATGGAGCTTCGATAGATTTTCGTCAGAGATCAGTGTCTATTCGACCGCCTAGTGAGAAATCTTTTGTCTTTGAGGCGGCGAGGAACAAGAAAATGCCGCACATTATCTCTTGTCAGTGTGCGAGGAAACTTATGAGACGAGGATGCCAAGCTTTTCTAGCATGTGTCACTACAGCGCATGCTCCTATCAGTAGAAAGTTAGAGGATGTTAATATTGTCAGAGACTTTCCTAGTGTCTTTCCTGAGGACGTTTCTGGCATTCCACCTGACCGTGAGGTGAAATTTTCTATTGAGTTGATACTGGTCATTGTACCCATTTCTAAATCACCCTATCGTCTAGCACCCGCTGAAATGAAAGAATTAAAAGATCAAATTAAAGAATTGTTGGACAAGGGTTTTATTCGCCCTAGTTATTCTCCATGGGGCGCCGGTATTGTTTGTGAAAAAGAAGAATGGCAGTATGCGACTCTGTATCGATTGGTTAAGTTGTAAACTGAGCTTGAGTTTACGTTTAGGAATGTTTATAAATATGTTTTGGGACATTTTAAGGTGTTTGGTAAGCTTTGAGTCAATTTTAGATGTCCAGGGGTAAAACGATAATTTTTAGGTTTCTAGAGGCAAAATGGTCATTTTGCATCCGGGGTGAGATTTTGGTCCCGACAGCGCCTTGAGCACAATTTTATTACATTTTAAATGTTCATGCATCATGATCGTAATTTTTAATATTTTATGAAACTATACGTTGTATGCTTGGTTTCAAGAAAAATTGCATATGTGCATGATTTTTTTTAAGTGATAAAGATGGTAATGTTTTGAATGATGGAAATTAGTTGTGGCTATCAAAGTATATGTAAATGTTTAAGACGTATATGTAAATGCTGATGATGAGGCATAGGCACAGTGGATGGGTAATCCTGTCACTGATGTCCGACAATCGTCGGGTACCGCGGTTCTATGTATGATGGATCCATCGTAAATGATGATGTACGATAGTCACCTCTAATGAACTGAATTCTCCAAAGGATACGTTAAATGGTGGATGATAAATAATGAATGATGATTAAAAATGAGCTGTTTTGACACGTTACGATATCATATGACATGTTTACATTACGCTTTTAAAGTTCATGAAAGATATATTGAGTATGATATTTTTTACTGCTGTGTGCTATATATAGGTATTTGTTATTTATGGTACAGGTGTGTTGAGTCTTTAGACTCACTAGGCGTGTGTGATGCAGGTGAGTTCGATGTCGAGGAGAGTACTGGAGGTGCTGGACTCTGAGTAGGCAGACCTAGTGGGGCGACACGACCCGAGGACCTCATGTTTTTCCGCACATTTACGATTTTATGTTATTGAGAGGATACATGCATTTGATACGCTGTTTTATTTTACTGTTTGATGTTAGGATTTTTACTCGTTTTTATTCCGCTATATTTTTATGGGGGATTACTTATGATTATTTTTAAATAATATTTTTGTAGGACTGCATGCATGTAATTTATTTAAATGTTTAATTCAAAATATGAGCTTTACAAAAAAAAATCCACACTTTTTAAAACGGTAGACGTTTCAGGTATATTATCCGATAGGGATCCAAGATTTGTGTCCCGATTCTGGCAATGTTTCCAAGATGCCATGGGAACCAAAGTCACCCTCAGCACGACCTTTCACCCACAAATAGACGACCAAACTGAAAGGACGGTCCAAACCTTGGAGGATATGTTAAGGGCATGTGCTCTAGACTTCAAAGGAAATTGGAGTGATCATCTACCCCTAATAGAGTTTGCTTACAACAACAGCTACCACAGTGGTATAGAGATGGCCCTTTATGAAGTGCTCTATGGAAGAAAATGTAGATCCCCACTGTATTGGGATGAAATCAGGGAGAAAGCCATCACCGGGCCTGAACTAGTACAGATCAAGGTTGAGAAGGTAGCTATCCTCAGGGAGAAACTCAAAGCAGCTCAGGACCGACAAAAGAGTTGAGCGGACTTGAAAAAAAGACCATTGGAGTTTGAAGTCGGATTAAAGCAATGTCGGTGTCAGTAACATCTTGTACCCGGTGTGTGACACTAATCGTACTCAACAGAACCACCTGTGATAAATAAGTTGAGTCTATTCACATGTAATCCAAGTTAGGTTCATTGGAAGGCTTTGACAAAGGTTCTTACATATTTAAGATACAACTTAGATTATAGGTTGCATTATACAAGATATCCTGATGTTCTAAAGGTATATAGCGATGAAAATTGGATTTTGACACCAAAGACTTCAAATCCACTAGTGGCTACGTTTTTAGAATTGGTTGTGGCGTAGTCCCTTGAAGGTCATCCAAACAAACTTGCATCGCTAGGTCTACAATGGGATCTGAATTTACAGCACTAGATAAAGATGCGGAATAACAAAAATGACTTCACTACTTTCTAGAGGATATTCCTTGTTTGACAAAACTATTACCTACAATAATTATAAATTGTAACAATCGGTCGACAATTGCAAGCGCAAAAAATAATATATATAATGGTAAGTCTTTTAATATTCGTCGAAGACACAATAACGTGCCATAATTGATCTCCGGTGAAGTTATCACTATTGATTATATCAAATCAAAGAATAACTTGACAGATCCGCATAACAAAGCCTTGAATAGAGATCAATTATACTTTGTTAAGATAAATGAATTTAAAACCTACAAAATGAAGTTTTTATAATGAAACCAACCTTGTTGATTTCAGAACTCAATATCTTGATTCAGCTAGACAACTAAACTATGAGAACTTGAACTAAAACTCAAGAATTATTCCCTTATTTTTCCTAGGACGATGAGTGTTATTGTCTACCAATGTAGTGAGGTATAAACATTGTAATTTTAATTGTTCCTTGGCTTGTAAAAGGAAGAGTGTGATAGGATACTCTTAAAAATAGACCACCTTTGTAAATGTGTGGACGAGCTGTCTCAACGAAACACTTATGAAGCCAAGAACTCTTCTATGGCCAAAACGGACACAACCTGAAAAATGAAAAGAAATTGTGGTAAGTTGTTCTGTAGATACTGTTGTCTATTATTACAAAAACCGCCAAGAAGTTCAAGATATCATTTTCACATTGTGGCCTAGAAAATTCGATAGTATTCTACTAACGAAGGTTATAAAGCCATAATACACCTTTCTTGATGCGGTGATTTTTCATGTAAACTCTCTTTCGACATCACATGCATTAATTTCATTCATCTGGGGAATTTTTTGAAATTTGAGCTTAATGAATTGAAATTAAGAAAAGAGGAATATAAAACTTGAAACAAAATATTGGAGGAGAGAATCGGCACTCCAAAAGTTTATTGGAAAGTGCGTAGGAAGCAGCGCGTCCCCAAAAAGTGCGCCCTAGCGACCCAAGAGTTGTCTAGAATTTCCAGGAAGAACATACTGCACTAGAACGGCCTTTTTTGGCCACCCTATCACCCAATCTTCTGCTTTGATTTTCTAGGTTGTGCAGCCCCGGGGCGCCCGTCAAGTGGCATTTTTCACGAACATGTGCATTGTTTTTCGAGTTTTTCTGATTCTATTTCATCCAAATGATATCCTCTTATGGTTCTCATCATTATGGACCAAGATACACCCATATGTTTGAATCAACACGTCCTTTCAGATTAACAACATTAAATACTTGGTAAAATATTATTTAAATCAATTATTTTTTTGAAATTCTGAACACACTTGCATTTCATCTTGCTTACACGAAACCGAGAATAGTTTATATCATTTACTTGTTATTGAAATTGTGATTATAGTTTTATGATCACAACTTGAAGTTGTATTTTTTAGAAGATTATATTGTCATTTTTTTCCTAAATCACTAAGAGCGGGACAAAATCTTGTTAAGGACATAGTATTCAATATTAGCCCTAAATTGATATTTTAATTACCATCTTCTGAATTTTCCATTCGCAGACATCGTCACAAAAGTTATTTAGTTTTTGGTATGTATGTAGCTAGAATTTTGTTAAATTTTCGGGAAGTAACTAAATGTGGGGCTAAAATTATTGGTTGTATCTATGAAGGAAAAAAAAAAAAACAAAACCAGAGGGAGAGAGAATATAATCTGTCATTTCAATTGTGCGTGGGCTTGGAATGAAAGGAAACCAAGCAACGTTTAGACGTACGTCTTCTTGTGCAACAGTGCTTGTATCCAAATAAACTGTCCATATTCCGTGTCGTCAATTCTAACAATCCACGTACGAACAGAAATTTACACTTATTTTAAAACCAAATCAATTGTAAATTGATCAAAATGACATTTTGGTTTAAACTCTTGGATCATTCAATCATGGAAATAATTGTCTTTAATATATATTCAGATGCAGGGAATTTAAGCTTGTCAATTAAAATTGAGGTTTTATTAGTTTTACTTTGGCGGTCATATGAAACTTTGAGTTATTACAAAGGGAAAGTGCAGTAAGCCCAAATTTTAGGACAAAATATTTTTAGGAATGGTTTGAAAATTGAAATGTCTTTTTATTTGGTAGATAACAATTCATGTAAAAAATAGTTGGATAAAATTAATTCATTCACAATTCTAAATAATAATATGATATATATTATTAATGGGACATGATGAAATTTCTCTTTCGATCTCTTTCAAATATGCGAAAGAGTTCCATATATTTTGATTATTGATGACCTGGAAAGGTTGGATTATTTTTGAACTCGGACAAGAATGAAGGGTCAAAACAGAATCAGATTTCAAGCTGCTTCCAAGAAACTGAGTAGAGCCGGGTAGAAATTAACTAGGGTTCAACTTCTCGACCAGGGTTGAGGCCACTCGAGCTCATCCCATCAGGCCAAAACAAGCTCATTCTGTCGAAAATCTTCACAAGGAAAGAATGCATATGGTATATTGTCAATGAAGCTCACCTAAGCTACCCAGGCATCATCAATTATAAAGTTCAAATTCTATAAATTCGAATCGTTTATTTTTGCTATTTAAAATTGTTTACATATCTAGTTTGGTGTATATTAACAGGATTGGGCTTCATATAGTAAACAACAAGATCGCTATCTTTTAACATTTACTATTTATTGAGCCTTTCTAAAACCCAATTAATGTTCAAAAAGCATATTATGCCTACGACATCGTCTTTCCCCCACAATCCAGGAGGACAAAACGAGGCTTCTTCTGTAAATTAGGGGGTGAGGGGTGAAGATTTGTTGGATAATAGTTTTTCATACCCGAGCCTAACCCAATTGTTAAGACTACCCGAACTAGTCGGGTACCCGATTGATTCCTGTTTATGTCTGGTCTGGTTCAGGTTTCGTAACTATACGATCGTTGCAAATTGAAGAAGAAGAAATCATGTTGAGTGGTGATAACATGACAGCTAAAGTATCTATCCGCAACATTAGGTCTGGAGTGGAAAATGGGCAGGGGACTCTCCAAGCCCAATATTGAGTTCTTGGCTTTTTTTTTAAGAATAAAATAAAATATATATATATATATATATATTATAATGTATAACAATCCGATACGGATTCAACATTATTTATTTATTTTTAAAATTTTAAATATAATTTTTTATTTTAAAAAAAAAGTAAAAGAAATCTTTTGAATCCATGCATGCAGGTAATTATGTATTTATCTATTATTGAAATAATTTTATTTTCGATTATTTGTTTTATTTTTTTTTAATATTGTAATATGTAATTCAGAACTATGGAGAAAATTGTTTAACATTTCTTGAAGCAATAAGCAGCTTCTAAATTCTCATTGTTTCAGCATTTCTTTTCCCTTCGTGGTTTGTTTTTTCTAATTTACTTTAAAGTACTTATTTTTTTTTGGAATATTGAAATTATTTTTTTTTGTAATATTTCTTATAATATTTTTCATTTATTTCAGTTTTAATATTTTTCGTCGGTTTTATCACAAATTTCATACGAACACTTTCGAAAAGATAATTTCAGGTAATTATTTTTTTAATTGTATATTTTTAATTAATTATAATAATAAATTGAATTATACTAATAATTATAATTTTTTAAATATTATATTTTTAATAATAATCATGATATAACAATAATAATAGTAATAATAATAAGACAACAAATAAACAAAAGTTTGTGATTTTTAAATGTTTTTCGGTTTTAATATTTAAATATAATTATATTTTTAATATAAAAAATTAAATTTAATATGACAGATTAGTTAATATAGTGTATTTAATATATATTAAATATTAAAATATTTAATCACGTTTGTAAAAAAATTATAAGTGTTTAGTATGGAATAACTTACGATTACGCTATAAATTTGGTAAACTTAATATAAATAAAATAAAAATGTTTATGTTCATGCAAAATAATATAAATAAAATAAAAATGCTAATTCGTATATTTTTTATGCAAGGATATGTTTGGAATTTAACATACTTGAAGGCTAATTTAATTAATTATATTATTTTTTAAGATCAAATTTGACTATGGGGTTCTATAGAATGCTATTTTAAAAAATATCTCTTTGTGTCATTTCCCGAGACGGTATAAGCATAAACTGTCGCTATATTTAGCGACAGGTTTAAAAAAATCGTTGTTAATTTTAAATTAGCGACGATTTTAGTTTAATAATAAAACCGTCGCTATTGGCGACATTTTTAATGCAACCGTCGCTAATAGCCGTATTACCCGGTTTTTTATAACCGTTGCTAATAAAAAATTGTCGCTAATAGCGACGGTTATACAAAAAACTGTCGTAAATTGTTTATAAATATCCGCATTTTCGATCCATTTTTCTCCACATCACTTCACAACACTTAAAAATTTTCTCTTTTAGATGATTTTAGTTTCGATTTAGGGTATGTTTTTTCATTTCAATTTTTGGTTAATTTTTAAATGTTAGTTAAGATCATGAATATTGTTAGCATAGTCAGATTGTAAGTTTTTTAAAAAAATTTATTAAATTATAAAAGTAATTTTGTTTTAAATCAAAAAATGTAACGACAGATTATGATATACTGTCGCTAAAATTAGCGATGGGTTTTGAACCGTCGCTAATTAGCGACGGCTTTGTCAAAAATCGTCGCTAATTTTAGATGTTGCGTTTATGAATATTAGCGGTGTATATTGCACGATGTGGATAATTGTATGAACGGCGTGCATATGCACGTCGCGGATAATAGTATTAACACCGTGAACATGTACGCCGCGGATAATCTTGAACTTTCAACAGCTTGCAGTTGTGCAGCGTGCAATGTGCGCCGCGGTAAGAGAATTTGCGCGCTGTGAAAAATCATTTTTGTTGTAGTCAGGGGCGGAGGTATATGTGGGGCTGGGTTGGGCTCCAGCCCCACCTAATTTAAAAAAAAATTAAATATGGTTTATTTTAAATTTTTTATTGATTAGCCCCAAAACCCAATCTATTTTTTCTCTTTTTTTCACTTGTCTGATACCCCATCTCTATTATTTTCTCTCAAACTATCACAATTTTCATTACTTCAAATGGTCGTAACTTCATCATTGATCGTCATTTTTCAAAATCGATTGTAGGTTCGGAAAACCCACGGCATAAGCTTTCTTTTAATACCAAAATTTCGAAGTTTCTTTTTCGTCTTGAAATCAGCCGTCACCCATCGGTCGCCGTTTTCACCGAAAATCATGAGGAAATCTTACTGTTAGACTGCTACAGTTCGTTCTTATTGATCTTAGTTAGATTGCGAATTTTAAAGGTAATTTCAGATTTTAGTGTTTCGAAATTTGGGTATTTTGGTTTTTTTGAATTTCGATAATTGATATATATTAAATTGTTGATTGTAAGTACTATATTTGAGTCGATTGATTGTATTTATAATTTTTTGGAATTTATTTGAGCATTATTTCGAAATTTCAGATTTTATATTGGGGATTGTCGATTTTTAATGTTCATTATTTATTATTTGAATGTTTAGATGCTATAGAAAATATCAATGCAAATTTATGGAATTTTGTAGGAATTGTTGAAAAATTCAGAATTATGTAAATACGATTTTCGAACTTATAAGGCTGTAAAAATTTTATATTTAAATATATTATGCCTTAAGATTGTCAAATGTTAACTTCAGAATTATTTTGGAATAATTATAATTGTTCGAGGTTTATTGGATTAAAGTAACAATTATTTAGTGTTGGTAATGTTGATTTGATTCAGTTAGCCATAATAAGTTAAACTAAAGTGACATTTTATGCTGTAGACAGTACCAAGGAGAAAAGAAACTCAAGAATGAAGAAAAGGAAAACCATCGACTCATTTTTTCAACAAAAAGAGCATACATCGGCAAGTCATGATCATTCTACATCCCATATTGATGTCTCAAATCCCAGTGATCAACAGCTTAACAAATCTCCTAGAATTGATGTTGATGTGAGTTTTCTTGAACTTGATCCGGCATTACGTACTCCGATATGGAAATATCCTGTTAATCAAATGGATGAAATTAGACGAGCTTATATCAAGATGGGGCCATATCAACCAATTAAGAAAGAGTATCCACCGACCAAATTTGGAAATCAAAATCGACGATTCCAAAGTCACTGGTTCAAAAAATTTACTTGGTTAGAGTACTCTCTTTCGAAAGATGCTGCATTTTGATTTCCGTGCTTCTTATTTGAACATAAGCATCCTCGTAATCCTGCATTTACAATTGATGGATTCAAATATTGGAAGCGAGTTAATGATGACGATAGATGCGCATTTTTGATGCATATATGATGCAATACTTCACCACATAACAATGCTGTAGAATATCTTGACAATTTGATGAACATACCTCGTCATATTGACAAAGTGATAAATGCACAATCTTCAGAAGAAAAACATAAGAACAGATTACGGCTTACAGCAACTATTGAAAGCATTAGATGGCTCACTTTGCAAGCATACGCATTTAGAGGGCATGATGAATCTCCATCTTCTAATAATCGTGGAAATTTTATCGAGATGATAAATTTTATAGGAAAAATGAAGTATTGGGGACATCGTCTTAGAGAAAGCTCTTAAGAATGCAAAGTATACTTCACCAGATATTCAGAAAGATGTCTTAAATATCATTTCCAACCAAGTGAGACAAGATTCGTAAAGAAATTGGGGATGCAAAATTTTGCATTTTAGTTGATGAAGCGAGAGATGCATCTAACAAGGAGCAGATGGCTATTGTATTAAGATTTGTGGATACTGAAGGCTTTTTACGTGAGCGATTCTTTACTATTGTACACGTGACAGATACAACTGCTGCAACACTTAAGAAAGAAATATCTGATGCACTTGGTCGTTATGACTTGCATATCCACAACATGCGCGGACAGGGATATGATGGTGCTAGCAATATACGCGGTTCTTGGAATGGATTGCAGGCTCTTTTCTTGAAAGATTGCTCGTGTGCATACTATGTACATTGTTTTGCTCATCGGCTTCAACTAGCATTAACTGCAGCTGCTGAAAAAGAGGTATCCATTTGGTTATTCTTTTCAAAATTGAATTCCATTTGCAATCTCATCAATGCATCTCCTAAACGGCACGGCGAGTTACATTCTGCTCAAAGAATTGAAGTTGCGCATATGGTAGCTACTGGTGAACGTGATACAGGTAGAGGATTTAATCAAATTGGAAATTTATTACGACCTGGAAAGACTCGTTGGAGTTCTAATTTCGACTCACTTTGTAGCATGATTGATATGTATAGCTCTGTGATTACCGTGTTAGAAAATATGGTGAATGATGAAGCTTCTAATTCCATTCGTGGTGAAGCTAGTGGTGCATTGATTGCGATGAAGGCTTTTGATTTCATATTCATATTACACTTGATGCATAAGATAATGAGGATAACAAATATTCTTTGTCGAGCATTGCAAGAGAAATCTTTAGATATTTTAAATGCAATGGATTATGTTTCAACAACTAAAACTTTGCTTCGTACTTTGAGAGAAGAAGGATTTGATCTCCTACTTAGTCATGTGAAAGAAGTTTGTGTCAAGTATGACATTGAGATACCTCACGTGGAAGCTCGTTATAAATCTGGTACAGGTTGTTCTTGTCAACATAATGATTCAATCACAGTTGAGCACCACTATCGATTTGATGTATTTAAAGCTGCAATTGATTTTCAAGTTGAAGAGCTTAATAATAGATTCAAGGATGAGACAGTTGAGCTTCTTAAACTTAGTTGTGCTTTGGAACCTAAAAAAAATTTTAAGCTTCTTAATGTTGATCATATCTATTGACTTGCTGAGAAATTCTATCATCTTGATTTCGATTCACAAGATTTGCATCACTTGAGAATGCAATTGGATCACTATAAACTTGATGTTTCTGGCGATGAAAGATTTCAGAATTTATCAACTATTTCTGAATTATGTCGAAGATTATTTGAGACAAATAAGTCAGGAACCTACGATTTGATTGACACGTGATTTATATATTTTTATCTACGTCGTTTACTTAGTTATCGAATATGATATATTTATTTAATTTACAGGTTGATTCGTCTTGTTTTAACTCTCCCCGTTTCTACATCAACAACGGAACGAGCATTTCAGCAATGAAACTTGTTAAAACAGCTCTTCAGTAACAAAATGGAAGCATAGTTTTTCGGAGATTCTATGGTAATCTACATCGAATGAGATTTGGTTGAAAAAATTGATAACGATTTAATAATTAATGAGTTTTATTCTAAGAAGAATCGAAGAGCACAACTTCAGTAGTGTTTTAGCTTCATGTTTTTGAAGGTATTAAATATTAAATACTCTTGTTCTATGTTTTTATGAAGTCAATATTTACATATTTTTTATTTTAAATTTTTAATTTAATTATTTATTTTATTAAATATCATATGGGACGGAGCCAGGCCCAAGTAATTTTGAATCCTGGCTCCGTCCCTGGTTGTAGTGTTTGGAAATTTTTTATTTTCTTTCCACAAACAGCCCAACCGATCACTCCCATAATATTCCTTGATTAATTTAGCAACTTTCAAGCAAGAAAAATGCAGCACAACACCCTACGTTCGTCCTCCGTTCTTCCCGGCGTGGATATTCGATAATTCGTGCGTTTTAACGCAAAGACATGTTTTAATCCTTTATTTATATATTTTGATACAAATTATGCATGAAAACCGTTGGTTTAAAGTAGATGCATGATGGTTCACGGTTGGTGTTGATTTTGGTTCAAAACATGCATGATAATCACGTGTTGTTTCACGTTTCTGATTGCTGCTTCGGTTGGTCTCTCCTGGGTCATCGTTGCTGGTTATGGGTAAGCTTTAGGGGTGTTTAGGGTCATATTTGATGGCTGGTAAGGGCTAGACATGGCCTGGTACACATGGAAGAGGACTCACGCACAGGCCACGCGCATGTGATGAGGTATGGCTTTTGGGCATGGGGTTTGGTGTATGGCTGGACCTGGGCTCGGGCCTATGGTTTAGGCAGTCTCTAAGGGTCCTAGGATGACCCTATTTAAGGTGGTTCACGGTTTGGTTGGCTAGGGAAAGCGCTGGAACCAGAAAAACTATAGCTGCAAAAGTTGGGGGGTGCATGTAAGGGGTTTTAGGTGGTTTGCTGGTGCAGTTCAGTGTATGGGCTGTTTAGGGGCTGTTGGCTATGGTTTGGGACATGTCTTAGGGTCCTAGGATGAGTCTTGTGGTGGTGGTTCATGGGCTGGATGGTCGGGTAGAAGGCTGGAACAAAAAACGTGCAGCTGTGCACAAATTGAGTCTCATAAAAGGGCTGTCACGGTTTTGGATTGTTCGAGGCTTGGGCTGCTGGTCTATGCTCGAAAGGGCTGGACCAGGTCTCATGGGATGTCTAAGGGTCGAGTCTAGGGTCTGGTTCGGGCCTGGTTCGCGTTGGTTCAGGCATGAAGTTGTGAGAAGCGTATATGTGTCGTAGTGCACCAAAAGGGGTTGTTTCTTGGATAAGCTGTTGTCACGTTTATTTTGGGCCTTGGTAATAGTTCGGGGCTGTCTTAGGGGCTTGGATAGTAGGTTAGGATGTGTGTTAAGTATGGTTCGAGTCCCGAGTCGTTCGATAGGTTGTAAGCTATTTTATTTAATTCGGGAATCGTACGCATTCGAGTGCATCTTTGGGACTGTGTTTGGTTAGTTAAATATTGAGCTTTTGGTAGCATGTCTAGGGCGTTCCAACGAAGTCCAGGATGTTCGTAAATATGTATCACGTGCAAAATAATTATTTTTGAGCTATGCGATTTGTCTTGTGACCAAATTATGTTATGGGTTTGGAAGCCGGTGAACGTATCCGGGAACCTCTCCAACTCCTTTGGGAGATTATGTTATGTTAGGGAGCGGACATCTAGTCCAGGGGATGTGGTGATCCCTGCTGACACAGTACTGCGGTTTTGTTTGATCAAACAATTTATGTGTATGAGCCACTTGCATTGAACAGAACTCTACGCAAAATTATTTATGATTATGATTATGCATAACAAGTATGAAAATATGATTTTTATTAAATTGTTTATGCAAGAAAGTCATGTTATACATATTTATGCTTATGATATTTTATGTACGAGCTCTCTTAAAATTGCATGAATTTTTACTACGTATTATTCGTTATTTACGGTTTATACATGCTGAGTCATTAGACTCACTAGAGTTGATCGATGCAGATAATGTAGTTGAGGAGGCTGGAGGTGGTGACTAATGAGCAGGCTCAGGCCAGTGGCAGTGCAAACCCGATGACCTTGTAGTTACCGATGACCTTGTAGTTTAAGTTATATTACTACGCACGTTTTTAAATTATTTACTCCGACTTTTTATTTATTAAGATTGGTGACAAGCAAATTAAATTTATGATTTTTGTGAGACTATTTTTAAATTAAATTAGTCGTTCTTGTATGTTGGTGATTTATTTTAAACGATGGAATTTAAATATTAAATTTTATTCTAATATGGACCGTGACAGTTATTTATTTTAAAAGTTATATTTATAACGTATTATTTAATAAGAAAATTTTAAATTTTTCCGTAAATATTAAAATAGTAGTATTTTAAGATACGGTTTGTCACAATAAAACATTAAAAATATTTTTAATAAAAAGACAAATTGTGAGAAAAAGTAAAAAAGAAAATTTAAAAGATTGCAATATAATCAATGCAAAATCATTAAATGTTTCATAACCGGATGTTTTTTTAAGTTTCAAACATAAATCTCCGAACTGAAAAGTCAAAACCAAGAACTAATCGACTCCGCGTTGTATCTTTTTCTTGACAAAGCTCAAGTCAACCAAAATACATCCTAATTCTCACCCGGGTTTTCCAGATATCATTCATAATTTCGAGAGAAAATGCGAAAGGAGAAGAAGTTCGATGCTGTCTTCAAGATGCAATTTCAAGCAACACAGGTACATTCAATTTGTAAGTAAGTTATATGGATCAGAACTTGGTTTTGCACTGATCAAATTTCATGATGATGTCTTCAAATAACTGCAGGTGCCACCTCTAGAAGCAACGGGCCTCATGATTTCTCTGATACCTGTTGGTTCAGGAAAGCCAACCGCAAGATTAGAGAGAGCCGAGATCCTCGAAGGAACCTGCACATGGGAAAATCCGGTTTACGAAACTGTAGAATTAGTTAAGGAGACCAAAACAGGGAGAATCGGAGAAAAATGTTATTACTTGATTGTGTCAACTGTGAGTGATACATATTACTTGCCTCTTCCTAGCATTCAGAAACTAAACAAGTAGAAGATACCAAGATCACAGTTTTGTTTTCGCGACGTGGCAGGTATCATCGGAATCGGGCTTTCTCGGACATGTTCAGATTGATTTTGCAGATCTAGCAGAGGCTACCGACCCTAGGAATTTAACTCTGCCTCTGCAAACTTCAAAATCCGGTGGCATACTTCATGTTAGTTCCTTCTCTTATATTCTTGCTCACATATCCGTACACAAGATTGGACCCATTAAAAAATTATCAGAAAAATTACGCAACGAATTTGAGTTTGAGGCTCATATGCACACCACGAAGTAGCGGAAACTGTTAAATCATTGACATTTATAAGGTTTCAACTAGAACTTTATCATCACATAATATCTTTCCTCTTAACTACTTTGGAAAAATTCCAGGTTACAGTTCAGAGGGTGCCAGAAGATCATGATGCAAGGTAAACAGTGATTAATATAAGAAGAATAAACATGCTCCTTCCCTGCAGAACTATATGGAATCTTGCATTTAAAAAATAGCCTAATAAAGCACGGTTTCTCTCCAAAAACAAAACAACAGGAGCACTGAAGATGGTGAAATGTTGGATGCAGAAACAAGAGATCGTTACAGCAACATCAACGGAAGTCTACAATCTACTGAAGTAAGGTGTCTCTTTATTAGGAATAAAATTTAGAAATTCAGAAGATGGTCTACATGTTACATGCTTAATAGAAAGATTATATGAACCGCAACTTGTGGGATGATGTTCTACTCTATCATATTCAAAAGTGGCTTAAATTGTAGGCAAATATATCATATCCTTTAATGATGTGCATTTTGTACGTCAAGAAGCATTTCACTCTTGACTGTGAGCATTAGAACTTAAGTTTTTTGTTCTTTAGAGTGAGGCCTCGATGGAAGCAACAAGTTCAGGAGATGCTGAATCCCAAAACAATCAAATGAAGATGTTAGAAAGGAAGGTTGAAGTTTCGGAAAAGGAAGTAGAGTCTCTTAGACAGCAAGTGATTAGTGAAAGCAAGAAAGGACAGCAATTATCAGAGATGATTGCTCACCTACAAGAAGAGAGAGATGCCATCAAAACAGAATGTGAACAGCTCAAATCAGATTTCGCAAGTGCCATACAGAAAGAGACAGAAAGCGTGAAACTTTTACTCGAAGGTATCAAGAAAGAGCTTCAATCTGAGAGACATTTGAACGATGAATTGAAGTTACAATTGCAGAAGACAGAAGATTCAAATTCGGAATACATTCTTGCGTTGAGATATCTTAATAAACAGATGGATCAGAAAAACATGGAAACCTCTGAATTTTCGAGCAAAATTAAAGCCCTTGAGAGTGAAAAGATGGACTCCGATGAAGAAAAATTGTTGAAGCAGACAATAGAAAATCTCAATTCTGAAATAGAAGTCCACAAGAAAGAAAGAGAAGAGATATTGATGGATGTAAAGAAACTTACTGCAGATGCTGAAAACTTAGAGAGAGAGAGCAAGCAAATATGCTCAACATTGCAGCAAAATCTGCAGGAAAAGATGGAAATGGAACAAAATTACTCGGAGGCTTTGGCTACAGTGAAGCAGCTCGAATTCCGTGTAGAAACTTTGGAGGAAGATGTCAAAAAGCAGCAACTTCAATACTCCGAAACGCTGACTTTAAAGGAAGAGCTTGAGATTCAGGTTGAGAACCTACATAAAGAGCTAGAAAATCAGGCACAGCTGTATGAAGAAAATTTGAAAACAGCAACTGAGGCGAAAATCAATCAGGAGCAGAGAGCCGTACGAGCCAAGAAGGCCTTTAGGGAGGCAATGAGGGATAACACAAATATGGTTGAGCGACTACAAGAGGAATTCAAAAGTCTTACAGATGAAATGTCATTGAAGATTGAGGAAAATGAAAAATTAGCACAGAAATCAACTGCAGAAGCCACTGAGTTGCAACAGAAGAATGAAGTTCTTGAATCCCTACTTCAGAAAGCTGAGGAAGAGCATCAAAAAACAAGAACTGAATACGAAAGATATGTTCACGAGTTTGAGGAAGTCAAACAGCTTTCTGATGAAATGTCGTTGAAGATTGAGGAAAATGAGAAATTAGCACAGAAATTCATTGCAGAAACCACTGATTTGCGAGGGAAGAATAAAGTTCTTGAATCCCTTCTTCAGAAAGCTGAGGAAGAGCATCAAATAACAACAACCGAATACGTAAGAACTGTTCATGAGCTTGAGGAACTCAAACAGCTTTCAGATGAGATGTCGGTGCAGATTGAGGAGAATGAGAAATTATCACAAAAATCGATTGCAGAAGCCACAGATTTGCGATTGAAGAATGAAGTTCTTAAATCCCTTCTTCAGAAAGCTGAGGAAGAGCATCAAATAACAAGAACCAGATATGAAGGAATTGTTTATGAGCTTCAGGAACAAAACAAAAGGATATACATCGATGAACGTGAAGATCTTGAGAGACAATTAGCTTCAGTGAGAGAGGAAGTGGACAAACTTAAGCAGGAAAATATTTCCATCAAGTCTCAAGTTGATCTAAAGAATTTGAAAGAAGTGAATTTAAATTTAGAGGTGAAGAAGCTGAGATTGAAGAATAGTGATTTGAAGAATCACTTGTCGCAAGTGGAATTGGAGAAAGAAGACCTGAAGAAAGAGGTGGCTACGTTACAGGAAGTTTTCCATAAGAATAAGGTTAGTAACTGTCTGAAAGACAACCAAGAATTTCATGATAATTAAACTAGATCAGACTGATAGAAATGATTTCGTGGAAAAAACTGCCTTCAATCATTCATTACAATTGCATCCATTTGTGATATTCTCATGATAAAACGCTTAAATTGACTACAGGAAAATGCACAAGCCAAGAATATTAATACTAGCGAGTCCGAAAGAATAGGAAACATGGAAAATAATACAAGTTTGGCCAACTTGAGAATTGTCGATGACCTTAGAAATCAAATTGAGCTCGACAGTGCACAAATAAAAAGGTAACATTATGCATCAAATGAAACAATAATTCGTTCATTTTTCTTTAAACAATTCTCTCTCTTCATATATATACCACATAATCAACTGATTAGGACTATGAGTCACTTGCTTTCTGTTATGTTTCCCAGCTTGTTAGGTGAAGTTGAATACCTGACGGAAAGGAACAGAATCATGGAAGAAGGCCTGGAAGAAATGCATGAGAGATACTCAGAAATAAGCCTTAGATTTGCAGAGGTAGAAGGCGAACGACAACAGCTTATAATGACCCTTCGTAACCTGAAAAATGGAAAGAAAAACTAGCCAGTTAGGAGATTGTTGGATCCGTTTGCTGAGAAACCTTTTCCCATTTTCGGTGCACATTTTCTCGTTCAATACTTTGTAGCAATGAAATAGCAATCCTCAGTTTGGAAGAAATCCATTTTCTAGAAGAAAAAGCTCCAAACCCGTCAATATGTACTTGGCATTTATACTAAAACCTTTCTGTGAGATATAGGTGATTTTTGTTTTTTTCAAAAAAACCAATGAAAACATTTGTATTATCCCGATTATTCCTGATTTCTTGTTTGGCGTCTGACCATTACGATTTACGATATGAATGGTGTGCTCCAAATGCAATGTACGATATAAAGATCAAATATAGTCGTCAATAAAAAGTGACAATAATAATCTCTTACAGCACCATAACCACGTAATTGGAATCTTTTTATTTTAAAATGTGTTTTTTACAACAATTATTGCATGCATGTATTTAAATACATTTTCGAGATTTAGTTTATAAAAAAAATAAAATTCTAACAGTATTTTAAGTAGTAGACGTTTCATTATTGATTAAATGATAGTACTAATAGTGATGACTACTAATATGTAAAAATTCTCATAATGTTCTAGAGAGGTTTATAATTAATTAACTGATAAGTTAATTAAATGAATTAAATAATAGCTATTTAATTAATTAATATGTCTATGTATGTACTAAATGTGCATGTGTAAATATATTAATTTATATAAATTTTTTTTTTATATGAAGATATAAAGATTTGTTTATATATTATTATTATATCATGCATTATAAAATGTTGATAAATACATGATATAATAATAATATAAGAATTTTATTTAATGAAAATTAATAGTCCTATTGAGACAATGATTATGAATACTGATAGAAGAGAAATTCTTGATGGGATCAAGAATCACACTCTATAAATGTAACTTGAGGGGCATAAAATACAACATAGTTTTTGCACATAAGATTCATCAAATTCCTCTCCACATCACAAGAACTCTCGGCCATCCCAAAATTTTGATAGAAAAATTCGGTCAAGCAATTTTCTTCCATGGCCGCGCCCCGAGCTGCTGCACCGACTCCGGAGTTTGGAAATTCGGACAATCTAGTCTCAACGCACAAATTTTTTGTGATTACTAGTGCAATCCAAACAATCAACACAGTTTCTGATTGTGGACCCAATTTAACGTTCAAAAGCGGAGATCCGTTCGAAGGAAAATATAAGAAAGATCATTTCCGTTAATTTCGGATTGATTTGGAGTACAACTTAATTTAATAACAATTTTAAAATTTTCGCTGTGGACAAACAAATATCAACGACATTTTGGGGAGTCCCTGCTTATCTACGTTCCAATTATGTGGTTATGGTGCTGTTAGAGATTATTATTCCTGCTCGGAAGCAGAGGAGCTGTCACTTTTTATTGACGATTATATTTGAACCTTATATCGTACATTGCATTCGGAGCACACCATTCATATCGTATATAGTCATCAGGTTAGCGTGCGCACATCCAGCCCCGCCCTACTCAGTGTTCGGCACCTCCAGTCTCTTCATCAATATGCTCACCTACATCATTCACACATAGTGAGTGTAAAGACTCGACACGATAATCGTTATAACAAGTACATATACATAACATGCAACGGTGAAAAGTACTGTAATCAACATACGTTTCATGATCTTAAAAGCATGAACTTAAACATATCGTATCAAAACATAACGTGTCTCATCATATCATCATATATGTGTTCATTTTCTTTATTTGAATTCAGATCATTAGTTGTGATTTTTGTATCAGCTCTATTTGATGTATACATCTACGTATAACCGTGGTACCCGACGGTGGAGACATTAGCGATAGTATTACCCATTCACTGAGTCTTGGCCTTACACGTCATCGTATTATCGTGTTAGTATTAGTCATAACCAACTCTCATCATTCAAAACATGTTATCATATTCATCATTTATAAAAATCATGCATATACGTAAATTTTTCTTAAAATTAAGCATGCAATGTATTTTTCATATTTCCATAAAAGATCGTGTTCATGATAGCATATACATTAACAACGTGTAATTTTGTGATCAGGGCGCTGCCAGGACTGCTAACTCGACCCGGTAATTGCCATTTTACCCCTGGACCTCAAAATTTCGACCCGAAGACAACCAAACTCCTAAAAAAACCTCAAAACATATTTACAATCGATTCTTAGACGTAAACTCGAGTCCATTTCATAACTTATTTGATTCGTTTTAAAACTTGGACTGGGTCCCGATTTTAATCCGAATCAACCCGAAACTCAACCAATTTTTTCCAAACTTGAACCACGCCTTAACCGTATCCTACCAGCCCCTAAACCACTTAAACCAGACCACTTAAGACCCTCGAACAGCTCCTAAAAGTTGCTAGATTTTCGGCACTTTGATTTTCTACAAACCCTAATGTGTCAAGCTCCCAATGTTTCGATCCTAGAGCTAACAGACTCGAACCAGCCTTGAGCCAACGTCACCTAGGACTAAGATCACGCCAAGCATGCCCTACTAGACCAACCCTGGCTGCACACACTGCCCATGCAAATCGTCCCACGTGATTCACCCAAAACAAGCCCAACCCTAACCCTTCTCGTGTTAGAGTAGGTGTCCGTCGAGCCAAGTGTTGGCCGAAGGTTCACCTTGAAACTCAATGTATAAACAATCTTTATTTTAATAGTATTTGAAATTATTGTTTTGCCACATCTTTATCTGTATAACCATGCTTGTAACATAAATAAATTTCTAAGTATACAAATAGTAGAAAGAATATAAGATGCTCATGTGATGAGTGTAATGAAACTCATATTTGGAATACTGTATACTCTAAATAGTTCCTAGTCGATTCAGCCTCCGCTAAGAAGGATAAAGGCCGCTTGAGTTTGAGACTAGTATATGCGATGTGAGTACCATGTTTTATTAGTATGGTATATTGTGATGTTACGAGCATATAGATAGGTGCTCCTTGTAGAGTGCACTGAACAACCATCCATAAAAGACTTTCCTAAGTGGTTCTCACTTATCGAGTGGAAACGTCCTATTTTATGGTTGTACACTATTAGTCCTATTACCCAGGACAACATTGTGACTCTATATGCTAGAATTGCACTTTGACTTGTTTACCGACTCATATGGGGGCTGGGTGTTTTATCGAAACATATAGGAGTCTATGCATTGAAGTCAGGGATGTTAGAGTAGGTGTCTGTCGAGCCAAGTGTTGGCCGATGGTTCACATTGAAACTCTATGTATAAACAATCTTTATTTTAATAATATTTGAAATTATTTTTTTGGCACATCTGTATACACATTCTTGTTACATATATAAAGTTCTTGAATATACAAATACTAGAAAGAATATGAGATGCTCATATGATGAGTATCATGAAACTCATATTTGGAATACTGTATATTCTAAACAGTTCTAGTCGATTCGATCGCCATTAAGAAGGATAAAGGCCGCTTGAGTTTGAGACTAGTATCTGCAATGTGAGTACCATGTTTCACTGGTAGGAGACATTGTGATGTCCGAGCATGCAGATAGGTGCTCCTTGTGAGTTCACTGAACAACCCTCCATAAAGGACTTTCCAAGTGGTTCTCACATATCGAGTGGAAACATCCTAGTTTGTGGTTGTACATCATTAGTCCTTATGCTCCGATACAACATTGTGACTATATATGCTAGCATTGCACTTTGACTTGTTTACCGACCTCTATGGGGTCATCAGGTGGCAAGGTTGGGTGTTCTATTGAAACATATAGAAGTATATGGATTGTAGTCGGGGATTCATCGCTTACCTTCGGGTATGGGTATCCTATGTGATCTCATGTGTATGTAGTTTGAAATCTCTGATCAGATTGTTGGTGGTAATTAAGAAAGGGGTTTCTTATATTACACCATCGATGCAACTACGACATGACACATAGTATCGATTCTTTGACAGCTCTTGAAGGGACCGTACTGTACGCTAACCATAATAGATTGGTTCTTGCTGGCACTATCATTGGATACCTAGGGATATTATTAACATGATTGGTTGGGTACTATCAGATTTGAGTTCTGACGTTCTTATTATCAAGGAGTTGATATATAAGAATGAAGGCAACTGGGGTATGCTCATATAAGGACATGTTTAGTCCTGAATCACATTGATATGTGAACCCACTCCTGGTTGTATCATTGAACCATTGAGGGTCACACAAGTGCTAACTTTTTAGATCCCGTTGAGAAGTAAAATAGTTTAATGTGTTGAACGGACTTATAAAGGAGTTTATAAGCGTAAAGAAAAATTGAAGTATGACTTTTATAAGAGGATTATGGGGAATGTAACTTTTAATTTGAGGAAGTGTTCATAAATTAAAAGTTGGTCGAATAAATAATGTATTTAAAAATTGTGATTTTCATAAACATCATTATGGACTAAATTAAATTAATTCAAGTGTAGAAATTATTATTTAACTAGTGGGCTTGAGTAAATTCAAGTAAGATTTAATTGGTCTCAAATTTGTTTGAGACGATTAAATTAAAGTCCATGGGCTTTGTAATTGTTACAAGCTCAAATAAAAATTGCATGCTTGGGAGGTAAAGGATTGGAGGTAACTTTTTGAGTTAATGGCATGCATGCCTTTGGGATACACTTTAACTTTTTCAAGAACCAAAAAAAGTCTTCCCTTCTCTCCTCCCAACCCCTAATGGCGAAAATTTTCCTCATTATTCACTCACATTTTGCTTCTTCATTTTGTTACTGAAAGCATTCTCTTCACAAAAAAAAAATCCTCTAATTTTTCTGGTACAAAATTAGAGTGGATCTTCATTGTTGGTGGTTGACCTATCCATTTGAGCAAGGAGTGGTGTTGGAAGTTTGTAGATTGTCTACCATCAAGAGTTAAGTTGTTTACAACTTAGTTGGAGCCAAAACATCAATTCTTGTGATTGATAAGTAAGAAATTCTAAACACTTTATGTATGACATTTTTGTGTTTTTGGTATTTGCTACACACACTAGTGGGTACTCGGTTTCTCTTGCTTGAAAAATATGATTTTTCGAAAATTCCGTTGCGCATCCAGGCACCGTAACCGATCCCCTTTCAACTGGTATCAAGAGCTTAGGTCACTTTTTTGTGTAGCAAATACTTGATATTATATTGAGGACAATTTCTAACCGCATGAGATGATCGATACAACAAATCGTTGGCCGGTTGTGGGGGGATCTTCGGCCCCATGTTGCTGCCCATTTCCCCTCATTTTTATATAAAAAAATTGTGAGTTGGCCGCAATCTGGCGACGGAGCTCCGAGAACGGCGATGACGACTAGGGTTTCCAAAAGTGTTTTGAAATATCAAAGTGTCATGAGCCTTGAGTTGTTGGGCTATTAGATGGTTAACATAATTTTTGAAATTTAAAATGGCCAAAATATTTTTGGTGAAAAATGTCTTATTGGGACCTTAAGTTTAAATCCACAAAATTTGTATATATTTTCTCATAAAATAAATAATTGAAGTTGGACTTTAATTATATATAGTAAATTGTGATTTACAAGAAATTAGGTTATAAATAAATTAATTAGAAAGTAAACAAATGAATTTGTTTACTTTGTTGATTTAGTTTATAATCGTGGCGGTTAGTGATTGGACCAAGATATATAATATTGGATCAATTAATTATTGTGATAATTAATTGATGATAATTAATTGATGTGTATGATATGTGATATTATGCAATAAGAATGATCAAAAGACCAAGCCCAATTTGCTAGGTATATGCTAGGATATTTTGTGTTGAATGAATGTAATAATTATCAATTTATAAATGGGCTTGGTTTATGGCATGTTCCCACCCCATGAGATGTATCCCTATTTGCCATAGGATATTTATTTGTAAATATTAGTATAGTGGAATATCAAGATTGGAAGATGGTGGGCCATGATGATTATAAAGATCGAAGATATGTAAATATTGGATGCTTATGTAATTATGTATTTGCATCTCATGCATTCCCTAGGATTGGACCTAGGCCCGTGTTTGGCTCACACGGACCATTAGTTTTTGGGGTGATTGATCATCCTTGTTTAGTTTACTGTTAATGATATATGCATGATATATTATAAATAATGAGTACATGCATTATTATTATGATAATAACAAAGTTGCATGAATCCGACAAACATACGATCAAACATGGCGAGCTTTTAAATAAAATTAATGATGAGACCTTTCAAAATTAAAAACCCTCATTTTGAATAAGATTCAAAATTAATATCAAGCCCAAAAAGAGGAATTATAAAAGTGTATAATTCCACGTCTTCCATCGACAATGGGTGCATGATGAACGCTACCCGTGCTCGGGGCTCGGCTCATATTATTGAGGGAGCCCTGAATAACGGAAAGCTGTGACATTCATTGACATGATGATGTGAAATACGTGGAACTCCCATGATTTCGGCTGATATTATTGAGAGAACTCATGGTGACCGTCCATCAAGGTTCAACATCGATGGGTAAGGATTGACACGTAAAGATGAACGATGTCATATTATTGAGTCCTAATCAAACGTGATACAAAATTTTACGTATAGGGTTGAATGGAGATGCAATTGGAAACTACCTTTTAGGAATTATGATTTGCTGATATTATTCGGAATCATAATTTGCTAATTGGACCTTACGTACCTATTGAGGAAATGAGTTTACCGTTTTCACTAGAGGGTAGTGAAAATGTCAAAACAGTGGGAGCGAAAATTTATGAAGTAAAAGTCCATATTTTATATCTTACTAAATATTTTAAAATAGTTGTTAACATTTATCTGTTTTACTTTTCAGTACAAATTTTGACAATGTCTTCTATTCGCAATCCGTTATCTGCAATACTCGACAAACACGTTTTAACTGTACCTAATTGCCTCAATTGGCTAAGAAATCTGAAAATCGTCTTGAATTCGGAAAGGATATCATATACACTTACTGAGTCGCTCCCTGTTGAGGCTCCGACTAGCTGCACTCCTGAGGAATTGAAGACTTACAAGGATTGGTGTGACCATGACTTGCGAGCAAAGTGTTATATGCAAGCTTCTATGAATGATGAGCTGCAGAGGCGTTTTGAGGATGCAAAGAGTACTGCTGACATTCATTTGCATCTCAAGGAGCTCTTTGGTGAGCAGACTCGACCTCTTAGGCATGCTACCGTCAAGGAAGCTGATCACTTTACGCATGCGAGATGGGACCTCAGTCCATGAGCATGGCCTAAAGATGATTGGGCTTGTGGACAAGCTCGTTGGCATGGATCTTACGTTTTCTTCTGAGTTGACCACTGACGTGTTGCTCTTGTTCGCTGCCTAGCTCATTTGATCCTTTTGTGGTGAATTTTAACATGAACAAGCTGGAGCCTACCCTTGAGGAGTTGATGAATATGCTTGTTACCTTTGAGTCCACCATCAAGAAAGAGAAGCCGGTTTTTTATGTGGGTTCTTCATCTGGTACGGAGACTGGTCCACATGGGAAAGGAAAAATGCTTTCTTTACAACGTCCCAAGAAGAATGTGCCCTTGAAGAGGCAAGTTTCGAATCCCGTTGTGGCAGCCACACCAGTCAAGGCTGACAAGACTGCTGATATCTGTCATCATTACAAGAAGCATGGACATTGGAGGCGTAACTGCTGAGAATATCTTGCCCAGAAAGGTTCTGAAAATGGTATGTTCTATATTGAAGTAACATTTCAATTAAATCTACTTCTTGGGTTTTAGATACTGGCTGTGGCTCACATCTCTGTAATGATTTGCAGGTGATAGGAAGAAGTAGAAAACTCAGGGAAGGTGAGACCTTCTTGAGGATGGGCAATGGAGCAAGAGTTGACCTCATTAAATCATCGTACTAACCCATGACATCGAACCCCGAACCATCTCTAAAATGATGTGTGAACCTTTCCCAAAAATAAAAGACATGCACTTACTATTAAAACTTGGAAAGAAGAAAGAACAAAATATTTGGACAGAAGGGGTGGCGCTCGGGCGGTAAAACTTTACCGCTCGGGCGCCAGAGTCCGCGCTCGGGCGGTAACAAATTTCCGTTCGAGCGACGAGGTTACTGGGAAGAACAATCGGACAGAAAGAATGGCGCTCGGGCGGCAAAAAGTTACCGCTCGGGCGCCGAACAAACTGGACTCCGCGACTCAATAAACTTATACTCTCCAATTTCGATTACACATACAGTAATCAACGCCTCGAGACTCATCCTAGGACACTATGATCCATACTCGACCCCATAAAATGTCCCGAACGTCGACGCACTCCAAAACACAAGCAACAAATCCGTAAACTCAAATTTTGACACCAAAATACTTCATACGGCTTCTAGTGTATTCGAGTGCCTATCGACACTAAACGACATATCAAATAACAACCCAACATCATACTAAGCATACCTATACGCAGCAACGATCACCCGTCGATTCCCAATGAAGCCTGCAACAATAAAATCTCGAGAACACATCAATACATAATTTTCTGAAAAACGAAGTTTGAGCATTCCCACGAAAAACGTCATAATTCACTCAATTTTTATCCAAATAATTCGAATTTACTGTCCAATCGAAGGTATCAAAAAGTTCTACAATTTTTGTGTTGAAAGTTTTCTCAGAATCAAGAACGAAAAGTCGCAGTATTTAAAAAGACCGCAAAAACGTGATTTTTGATCCAAAAACGATTTCTAAAGTGACCTAAACATAATTGCTCAAACTTCTACACATCAAACATGTATTTTTTACGCATAAATAACAAAACAACGTATAATATGACGAGATCGATGCAGCAATAACAGAATATACGTGCCTTTTGATAATTAGAAATACCGTGACGACGATACCGAAGCGGGAAGGAAGCGAGGCTTGATCCGGGACGATGGTGGCTCGATTTTCTTTGAAGAAAACACAACAAAACCTTGCTGGAATTTGAGAGAAAAGGGGCGGCTGCTGTATTGATATGAACCCTAGGTTTCTTCTCAAAAAAAGTATGAATGAATAGATGTGTATGTGTGTGTATTGTGTGATATATGTATGTGTGTCGTGTATTGTGTGGTATATGTGTGTGTGTCGTGTATATTAATATAATTAAGGGGGAAAATTGTTTAATTAAGAGTTAATAAGGCTAATTAAAAGTTGCTAATCACAATGCAAATAAAATGCTAATAGAAAAATCTTAATCAAAGACTAACTTCACTAAAATCCCTTAATTAAAAAAAATGATATGCATAAGTGCTAGACTTTAAAAGTTTTAAGATTCTAAAATCACTAAAATCAATAAATTAGACTTTTAAAATGCTAAACTGAATAAATTATTTAAAAATGCCCCATCTTCAACTTAAAAATAAAATACCACATTAAAAATTGCAAAAATCGTCACCGGTCTCTTTTCCTCAGTCCCGCATCGAGTAATCGCCTGAAACAAGAAACTCGAGAAAACATTTTAACGTGCATCACATAAACGTAAATAATTTAAGATAATGCATTTAAATAAATCATGCACCACTAAGACTCATTTTAAAATTAAATAAATGTTTTAATAATTAAGTAAATGCATGGGTTATACGTGTACTGAATTTGGACACTACAGTTCCTCCCCCACTTATATAAATTTCGTCCTCGAAATTAAATCTTACCAAACAACTCCGGGTAGCGAATCCTCATGTCCGCTTCTGACTCTCAAGTGGCTTCCTCCACGGATTGATTCAGCCACAGGACTTTGACCAGCTTGGTCACTTTGTTCCAAAGTCTACGCTCATGTCTGTCTAGGATCCGGACAGGTCTCTCCTCATAAGACAGGTCTTGAGCCAACTGTAACGGTTCATAGCTCAACACGTGCAAAGGATTAGCTAGGTACTTCCTCAGCATCGAGACGTGGAACACATTGTGTACCCCGGCCAGATTCGACGGAAGGGCAACACGATAAGCTAGTGTCCCAACTCTGTCAAGAATCTCGAACGGCCCTATAAACCTCAGACTCAGTTTGCCTCTTTTTCCAAATCTCATAACACCCTTCACGGGCGCTATCTTTATAAAAACGTGATCACCTACGACAAACTCGAGATCTCTTCTCCTCTTACCGGCATAGCTCTTTTGGCGACTCTGGGAGATTTCATTCTGTCTCGATTGTTGACGACCACATCTGCCGTCTGCTGAACTATCTCCGGACCAAGCTCTGCTCTTTCACCGAATTCGTCCCAATGAATCGGTGATCTGCACTTCCTCCCATACAATGCCTCGTAAGGAGCCATACCAATGGATGATTGAAAACTGTTGTTGTATGTAAACTCCACTAGAGGTATCTTCGATTCCCAAGTCCCCTGGAAATCAATCATACATGCTCGCAATAAATCCTCCAAAATCTGAATCACTCGCTCAGACTGTCTATCTGTCTGCAGGGTGAAAAGCGGTACTGAAAAGCAACTTCGTCCCCATGGCTGCATGTAGGCTTTTCCAAAAGGATGATGTAAATCTCGGGTCCCTGTCGGACACAATAGAAACTGGGATCCCATGCAATCGAACTATCTCCCTGATATAAAGCTCCGCATATTGCATCATGGAGAAAGTCGTCTTCACTGGCAGGAAATGTGCTGACTTGGTGAGTCGGTCCACTATAACCAAAATAGAATTCGATCCTCTGACTGACCTCGGCAACCCAACCACAAAGTCCATTGTAATATTCTCCCATTTCCACTCGGGGATAGGGAGTGGCTTAAGCATTCCTGCTGGCCTCTGATGTTCTGTCTTCACCTGCTGACAAGTGAGGCATTCAGACACGAATCTGCGGATGTCTCGCTTCATCCCTGGCCACCAATACAAAATCTGCAAGTCCTTGTATATTTTGGTACCTCCTGGGTGAATTAAATACGGAGATGCATGTGCCTCTGTCAGAATATCCTCTCTGATCGAATCAACGCTAGGCACCCACATTCTGCCTCTGTATCTCACAATACCATCTGACACTGTGTAGAGTACACTGCCCTTGGCTACCATCTTTCAGCCTCCATTTTTGCAGCTGCTCGTCTGAAGGCTGGCCTGCACGAATCCGGTCAAGCAAAGAAGATTGGACTGTCAGATTAGACAGCCTCGGGGCTCTGCCCTTGCGATAAACTTCTAAACCAAACCTCTGAATCTCAGACTGAAGAGGTCTCTGCACTGACAAATGTGCTACAACTGCCACTCTCCTGCTCAAGGCGTCTGCGACAATATTAGCTTTTCCCGGAAGGTAGCTAATTTCGCAGTCGTAGTCTTTCACCAACTCTAACCACCGTCTCTGTCTCATGTTCAGTTCCTTATGCATGAAGAAATACTTGAGACTCTTGTGATCATTGAATATCTGACACTTCTCGCCATACAAGTAATGTCTCCAATTCTTCATTGCAAAGACAACAGCGGCTAATTCTAAGTCATGCGTTGGGTAATTCTTCTCATGCACCTTCAACTGCTTGGAAGCATAAGCTATAACCCGACCCTGCTGCATCAACACTGCGCCTAACCCGAACTTAGATGCATCGGTGTATAGCACAAATTCACCTTGCCCTTGTTGGCATGGCTAACACCGGCGCTGAAATAAGAGCTTGTTTCAAAGTATAAAAGCTCTTCTGACATTCATCACTCCACACAAACTTAGCATTCTTCTTGGTCAGTGAAGTGAGTGGCACTGCTATCGAAGAAAATCCCTGAATAAACTTACGGTAGTAACCGACTAAACCCAGAAAACTGCGGATCTCTGATGCATTATTCGGTTCAACCCAATCTTTAACTACTGCCACATTGGCTGGATCCACTTCAATCCCACTGCTAGATATAATGTGACCCAAAAACGCCACCTTCTCCAAACAAAACTCGCACTTACTGAACTTCGCAAATAACTTGCGACTCTGCAAGGTCTGCAAAACTGTCTTCAAGTGCTGACTGTGCTCCTCATGACTCTTCGAGTAAATGAGAATGTCGTCAATAAATACTATAACGAACTGATCAAGATAAGGCTGAAATACTCGATTCATGAGGTCCATGAAAATTGCTGGAGCATTCGTCAGTCCAAACGGCATTACTAAGAACTCGTAATGCCCATATCTGGTTCTGAAAACTGTCTTATGAACATCGGCATCCTTCACCTTCAGCTGGTGATAACCTAATCGAAGATCTATTTTAGAGAACACCGTGGCTCCCTGCAATTGATCAAACAAGTCTTCGATCCTAGGAAGTGGGTACTTGTTCTTTATCGTTATCTTGTTCAACTCTCGGTAATCGATGAACAGCCTCATACTCCCATCCTTCTTCTTTACAAAAAGTACTGGTGCGCCCCACGGTGAGAAACTGGGGTGGATGAATTCCTTGTCGAGAAGCTCCTGAATCTGTTGCTTGAGTTCTAACATCTCGGCCGGAGCTAATCGGTACGGTGCCTTAGAGATTGGCACTATGCCTGGCATGAGATCAATCGCAAACTCCACCTCTCTCTCCGGTGGAAGACTTGTGATGTCATCAGGAAAGACGTCTGGGAAGTCTCTGACTACTGGCACATCTGATAATGACGGAGTGGGTATGTCAAGTGTCGAAATAAGCGCTGGCCAAGAAGGCCTGACACCCCTTAGAAATAAGTCTCCGAGCCTGCATGCAAGAGATCATGCGAGGGAAACTTCTCCATCTTGCTGGTTCAAATAGAAACTGCTCCATGCCCACCGGTCTAACCAAAACTGATCTCTTCTGAAAGTCGATCAAGACCCTGTTCTTCGTCAGCCAGTCCATTCCTAAAATAATGTCGAATTCTGGCATCGGCAAGACAATCAAGTCGGCATACACTAGGTGGCCGTGTAATTCCAGATCGATGTCTCTGACCACACTAGTAGCTGATAATTCTTCCCCTGACGGGACTGTCACTGAATAATTCACGTCGAGCCCAATGGATTTGATATCCAAGTGACTAGCGAACGTTTCCGAGATAAATGAATGGGTGGCTCCTGAATCTATCAAGGCCTGAGTGACTATTCTCTTAATGAAAATATTTCCTGAGATACGTTAGCACAACACAACTTATACCCCAATTTACTAACATTAATCTTAAGCATAGAAGAAATCAATACTCCAGGTTACTCAAAATATCATTAGCACATTAATAATCCCAATTAAAATTCCACATGCAAAGAAAAATTATACTGAGCTTAGGTAGAAAAGTTTACCGGTCAATAAAGTCGTGTCTGGGTTCGCCTCCTGTGCATGCATGGCGAACAATTTGCCCTCAGTTGACTGCTTCCACTGTGGGCACTCTTTCAGCATGTGGTCAGTAGATCCACATTTAAAACACTTGCCTGACCCATATAAACACTGTCCCGGATGCTGGCTGTTGCATTTTGGGCACACCGGGTACTCTCCCGGCCTCTGAGGAGCCTTCTGCTGCTGGATTGGACCCTTGCCTTTCGGTGGTCCTTGATAGGGCTTCTTCCCTGGCTGCCCCTGGAACGGCCTCTTAAACTGAGGTCGTTGCTGCTGCTGCTGCGGTGCCTGATAGGGCCTCTTGCCCTGCCTATCAATCTCGATATTCCTCTAATCCTGCTCTGCCGCCAAAGCCCTGGACACGACAACTGCATAGGTAGTAGGACCAGCTACTCTCACATCACGGCGCAAGATCGGCCGCAATCCATCCATAAAATGCCTCAGCTTCTCCTGGGCATCATTAGCTATCAGGGGCATAAAATGACACCCCCTTTCGAACTTCCTCACGAACTCCGCCACGCTGCTATCCCCCTGACGCAACGTCATGAACTTTCTGGTTAGGCGAGAGCGTACTTCCTCAGTGAAGTACTTTGAATAAAAGACCTCTTTGAACCCATTCCAAGGCAGCACCTGCAAGTTGACTGCCACTGACGCACTCTCCCATCAAAGTCTGGCGTCCCCTGTCAGAAGAAACGTGGCACACCTGACTCTATCTGCATCAGTCAGTTCCATGAAATCAAAGATTACCTCGATGGACTTAATCCATCCCTCAGCTATCATCGGGTCAGTGGTACCCAAAACTCCTTCGGATTCATCCTCCTGAATCTTTCATATACCGCCTCAGGTCGGGGCCTCGCCCCTGCATCAACTGCAGCCTGGTTCCCCGCAAACTGTGCAAAGAACTGAGTCATACCTGCAAGCATCTGTGCCTGCATGTCTAGAGGTGGAGGTGGAGGAGCGTCTCTCCTCTCCTCTCGATCCTCCCTATCCTCATCCCTTGCTTCACGGTCGATCACACGTCTAGGAGGCATACTGTTCCAATAATTTACCCAACACGTAAACCCCACATGCATAAAGACAACATAAGATGCACGTACTTGAACTTAAAAACATGCACATGCTGAAATCAGGACTTCATGCTTACTACATAACATAAATTTAAAACTTTAAACTTACAGACTTGAGGTGTGACTTCGTGAGCTTCTTGCGACTGGCAGTAGGCATAACCCTTTACAAGAACACGGCTCTGATACCAACTGTAACGTACCGTACTTTTACTACTCAAAATTTGCGGAAAAAATTAAAAATTTTCTTAAATAAACGTGAACATTCAAATTCGATGAAAGATAAAAACTGTACGTCTCACAACCAAAAGATTTGAAATTTAAAGTTTGACAAAAGTATTGAAGGTTTTCATAAAACTTAAAACATGGCGGTCCTCGGGTTTAACCTCCCGCTCAGTCCAAGCCTGCTCCTTGGTCCCCACCTTCAGTCTCCTCATAAATATCCTCACCTGCATCGATCAAGTCTAGTGAGTCTAAAGACTCAACACGTATAAACTGAAAGTAACAAGTACTACATAATAAAATAACATGCAGCTTTAAAATAGAACGTACATACTTAAAACTTGAACTTGCATATTAAAAACTTGAACATACAGTACATACATACTTAGACGTGCCATCAGCATAAACTTTTCTTAAACGTGCTTGCATACTTAAACATACTTGAACATACATAACTTCATCATTTTGCGTAGAGGCATGTTTCAAAGCAAGTGACCCATAACATAATCGTCTGATCAGACTAAACCACAGTACTGGGCTGACAGGGACGAATCCACTGCCACATACATGAGATCCCCGTTCATAATTTAACGGGCTGATTGGTCCCCGTTCATGATTTAACGCTTTCCAATCTCGATCTAAACCCATTCATAATTTAACGGGTGGGTTGGTCCCCGTTCATGATTTAACGCTTTCCAACCCCATACATAAATTGGTCACAAGACATTTAGCATACCTCAAAAACATGAAAATATTTTCTTTGCACGTCGAACATACTTACTTGGCGTTGAGGGATTCGTTGGACTTCGATTCGGGCCGCTGCTGCACATACTAACGTAATTACATGCACTTACATTTCATAGCTTAGACGTAGGTACTCGTGCTCACCAACAAAGTAATTAAATATCTTATGACATTCTAGATCTCTCGCGACTTGACCACATTAAATCATCGTACTAACCAATGACATCGAACCCCGAATTATCTCTAAAATGATGTGTGAACCTTTCCCAAAAATAAAATACATGCACTTACTATTAAAACTTGATAAGAAGAAAGAACAAAATATTTGGACAGAAGGGGTGGCGCTCGGGCGGTAAAACTTTACCGCTCGGGCGCCAGAGTCCGCGCTCGGGCGGTAACAAATTTCCGTTCGAGCGACGAGGTTACTGGGAAGAACAATCGGACAGAAAGAATGGCGCTCGGGCGGCAAAAAGTTACCGCTCGGGCGCCGAACAAACTGGACTCCGCGACTCAATAAACTTATACTCTCCAATTTCGATTACACATACAGTAATCAACGCCTCGAGACTCATCCTAGGACACTATGATCCATACTCGACCCCATAAAATGTCCCGAACGTCGACGCACTCCAAAACGAGCAACAAATCCGTAAACTCAAATTTTGACACCAAAATACTTCATACGGCTTCTAGTGTATTCGAGTGCCTATCGACACTAAACGACATATCAAATAACAACCCAACATCATACTAAGCATACCTATACGCAGCAACGATCACCCGTCGATTCCCAATGAAGCCTGCAACAATAAAATCTCGAGAACACATCAATACATAATTTTCTGAAAAACGAAGTTTGAGCATTCCCACGAAAACGTCATAATTCACTCAATTTTTATCCAAATAATTCGAATTTACTGTCCAATCGAAGGTATCAAAAAGTTCTACAATTTTTGTGTTGAAAGTTTTCTCAGAATCAAGACCGAAAAGTCGCAGTATTTAAAAAGACCGCAAAAACGTGATTTTTGATCCAAAAACGATTTCTAAAGTGACCTAAACATAATTGCTCAAACTTCTACACATCACACATGTATTTTTTACGCATAAATAACAAAACAACGTATAATATGACGAGATCGATGCAGCAATAACAGAATATACGTGCCTTTTGATAATTAGAAATACCGTGACGACGATACCGAAGCGGGAAGGAAGCGAGGCTTGATCCGGGACGATGGTGGCTCGATTTTCTTTGAAGAAAACACAACAAAACCTTGCTGGAATTTGAGAGAAAAGGGGCGGCTGCTGTATTGATATGAACCCTAGGTTTCTTCTCAAAAAAAGTATGAATGAATAGATGTGTATGTGTGTGTATTGTGTGATATATGTGTGTGTGTCGTGTATTGTGTGGTATATGTGTGTGTGTCGTGTATATTAATATAATTAAGGGAGAATATTGTTTAATTAGGAGTTAATAAGGCTAATTAAAAGTTGCTAATCACAATGCAAATAAAATGCTAATAGAAAAATCTTAATCAAAGACTAACTTCACTAAAATCCCTTAATTAAAAAAAATGATATGCATAAGTGCTAGACTTTAAAAGTTTTAAGATTCTAAAATCACTAAAATCAATAAATTAGACTTTTAAAATGCTAAACTGAATAAATTATTTAAAAATGCCCCATCTTCAACTTAAAAATAAAATACCACATTAAAAATTGCCAAAATCGTCACCGGTCTCTTTTCCTCAGTCCCGCATCGAGTAATCGCCTGAAACATGAAACTCGAGAAAACATTTTAACGTTCATCACATAAACGTAAATAATTTAAGATAATGCATTTAAATAAATCATGCACCACTAAGACTCATTTTAAAATTAAATAAATGTTTTAATAGTTAAGTAAATGCATGAGTTATATGTGTACTGAATTTGGGAACTACAGGAGAACTTGAAAACGATCTCTATAACTTAAAATTGAAAGATATTCCACTAAACAATGTCACTAAACAATGTCCAAGCAATAACAACAACAAACAAACGAAAACAAGATACTCTAAATTCGGCACAATTATGGCATGCTCGATTAGGACATATTTTCCTAAGAAGGACGAACAAGCTAGTGGAAATAGACATGTTTGATATGTCTGATATTAATTCTCTCACGACTTGTGAATCATGTCTGAAAGGAAATATGACCAAAATTCCCTTTAAGGGCCACGTGGAGCGAGCAAAATGGTTATTTGATTTGATCCATACCGATGTGTACGGTCCGCTTAGCATCACCACTAAGCATGGACATGCCTACTTCATCACCTTTACCGATAACTTCTCGAGGTATGGGTATGTGTATTTGATGAAATAAAAATCTGAAGCCTTTGAAAGGTTCAAAGAATTCAGAAGTGAAGTAGAGAAACAGTTGGGACGAAACATCAAGTCACTTCGATCGGATCGAGGTGGTGAATACTTGAGTGCCGAGTTCCAAGAGTATCTAAGGGAGAATGAGATTCTCTCGCAGTGGACTCCGCCTGCTTACACCGCAGTTGAATGGTGTTTCGGAGCGTCGTAACCGGACTTTGATGGACATGGTTTGGTGTATGATGGGGTTCACGGAGTTGCCGCCATCCTTTTTGGGATATGCACTTGAGACAGCGGCACTGTTGTTGAACAATGTCCATTCAAAAGCAGCTGATAAGGCACCATATGAGATATTGATGGGTAAGCCTCCCAAATATTCTTATCTTAGAGTATGGGAATGCCCTGCTTATGTGAAGCAAGTAGTGGAATGATAAATTGGATAGTCGATTTATTTTATGTTACTTTGTGGGATATCCAAGGAATTCAGTTGGATAATATTTCTATCATCTCCAAGAAACAAAGGTGTTTGTTTCGAAGAATTCAACCTTTTTGGAAAAGGAATTTATATTGGTTAGAAAAGGGGAGATGATAGAACTCGAAGAGGTTCGAGAGACACCCAAAATTGTAGAACCCACACCCGAAGAGCCAAGAGAAGATATACAAGCTCCTAGAAGATCTGAGAGAGTCTCGAGACCACCTATGAGGTATGGTCTGCTTTTTGAAGAGGGCCATGATGAGCCTAACCATGGATGTGATCCAATAACCTTCAAGGAAGTGTTATCTGATGTCGATTCATCCAAGTGGCTTGAAGCAATGAAATCTGAGATGGATTCCATCCATTCGAACCAAGTGTGGAATCTTGTGGATCCACCTGAGGGAATTGTTCCCATAGGGTGTAAATGGAGTTACAAGAGGAAACTTGGGGCGGATGGGAAGCTATTGACCTTCAAGGCGTGATTGGTAGCAAAAGGCTATACTCAGAGACAAAGAGTTTACTATGAGGAAACCTTTTCTCCAGTTGCAATGTTCAAGTCTATAAGGATATTGCTAGCCATAGCTGCATGGTATGACTATGAGATATGACGGATGGATGTAAAGGCAGCCTTTCTCAATGGGGATATTAAAGAAGAGATTTACATGTCTCATCCCGAAGGATTTACATCTATCGGAAGTGATCATATGGTATGCAAACTTTATAAATCTATTTATGTTATAAAGCAGACATCTAGGAGTTGGAACCTCAGATTCGATAGTACAATCAAAGAGTTTAGTTTTACTAAGAATCCTGAGGAACCTTGTGTGTATAAAAAGATCAGTGAGAGTGCTGTGACATTCCTGGTACTTTATGTTGATGACATCCTACTCATTGAGAATGATGTAGGGATGTTTCAATCAACTAAAATATGGTTAGCGAGTAAGTTCTCGATGCAGGACTTAGTGAAATATATTTTGTATTAGGGATACAAATCTATATAAATAGATCAAGAAGATTGCTTGGTCTCACCGAGTCCATATACGTTGATACCATTGTTAAGCGGTTCTCGATGGATGAGTCCAAGAGAGGACATACACCAATGTGTCATGGCGTGTCCCTATCCATGTCTATGTCTTCCAAGACTGATGCAGAGATAGTGGCGATGACAAGCATTCCGTATGCATCTGCAATTGGTAGTATCATGTATGAGATGATATCTACACATCCTGACGTGGATTTTGCACTAAGTGTAGTGAGTAGATATCAATCGAACACTGGTCTTCCACATTGGAAAGCTGTTAAAGACATCCTCAAGTATTTGAGAAGGACCAATAAGTTGTTCTTGGTCTATGGGGGAGGAGAACTGAAACAGGAAAGCTATATCGACTCTAGCTTCCAAAGCGATATCGATGACTCAAAGTCAACCTCTGGGTTCGTATTAATGCTCAATGATGCTGATGTCTCTTGGAAGAGTTCCAAGCAAGACAGTACTGCGGATTCCACCACTGAGGCCGAATACATTGCTGCATCAGCTGCAGCAAAGAACGTTGTTTGGTTAAGGAATATCGTCCAAGAGTTGGGTGTCATTCCTAATGGTGTTGCTCCAGTCCCGGTGTTTTGTGACAACACGGGAGCCGTTTCTCAGGCAAAATAGCCAAGGTCTCATCAGAAATCTAAACATGTATTGAGAAAGTACCACATCATCTGAGAGATTGTGGAAAGAGGAGAAATGTCGATTGACAAAGTCAGCTCCGCAGAAAATGTTGTCGATCCACTAAATAAGCCTTTACCTGGACCATTATTCGAGAAGCATTACGAATCGATGGGTTTGAAGCATATGGGTAGTTGACTCTAGTGCAAGTGGTAGATTGTTAGAGTAGATGCTAGTCGAGCCACGTGTTGGCCGAAGGTTCACATTGAAACTCAATGTATAAACAATATTTATTTTAATAATATTTTAAATTATTGTTTTAGCACATCTTTATCTATATACACATGTTTGTTGCATAGATAAAGTCCTTCAATATACTAATAGTAGAAAGAATATGAGATGCTCATATGATGAGTGTCATGAAACTCATATTTAGAATACTGTATATTCTAAACAGTTCCTAGTCGATTCAGTCGCCGCTAAGAAGGTTAAAGGCCGCTTGAGTTTGAGACTAGTATCTGCGATGTGAGTATCATGTTTCATTGGTAGGGGACATCGTGATGTCCGAGCATACAGATAGGTGCTCCATGTAGAGTGCACTGAACAACCCTCCATAAAAGGCTTTCCAAGTGGTTCTCACTTATCGAGTGGAAACGTCCTAGTTTATGGTTGTACACCATTAGTCCTTATGACCCGGGACAACATTGTGACTCTATATACTAGAATGCACTTTGACTTGTTTACCGACTCATATGGGGTCATCAGGTGGCAATGTTGGATGTTTTGTCGAAACATATAGGAGTCTATGCATTGTAGTCGAGGATTCACTGCTTACCTTCGGGTATGGATATCATATGTGATCTCATGTGTATGTAGTTTGAAATCTCTGATCAGAGCGTTGGTGGTAATTAAGAAAGGGGTTTCTTAGATTACACCATCGATGCAACTACGACATGAGACATAGTATCGGTTCTTTGACAACTCTCGATATACCAATGGTTGTCGAATTGATCGGGATATATGAGATGAAGGGACCATACTGTACGCTAAACCTAATCGAATGGTTCTTATAGGCACTATCATTTGATACCTAGGGAATCATGTAAGCGATGCTGCTAGGCGTTTAACATGATTGGTTGGGTTCTATCACACTTGAGTTTTGACGATCTTATTATCAATGAGTTGATAAGTAAGAATGGGGCAATTGGAGTATGCTCATATAAGGACATGTTTAGTCCCTGAATCACATTGGGATGTGAACCCACTGCTAGTTGCATCAATGAACCATTGAGGGCCACACAAGTACTACCTTTCTAGATCCTGTTGAGAAGGAAATTAGTTCAATATATTGAACGGCTTATAAAGGAGTTTATAAGCCCAGTGAATATTAGAAGTATGACTTCTATATAATGAATATAAATTTTAATTTGTGGAAGTATTCCTAAATTAAAAGTTAGACAAATAAATAATGTATTTGAAAATTGTGATTTTCATAAACATTGTTGTGGACTAAATTAAATTATTTCAAGTGTTGAATTAATTAAACACTAGTGGACCTAGTAGACTCCAAATAATTAAATTAATACAAGTGTTGAATTAATTAAATAATATTGGGTCTTGTAGAGCCAAAATGAAAATAATTATTTAACTAGTGAGCTTGAATAAATTCAAGTAAGATTTAATTGAACTCAAATAGTGTTTGAGATATTTAAATAATAGTACATGAACTTTGTAATTGTTACAAGCCCAAATAACATGCAAGGAAGGTGAAAGGTTGGGAGTCAACTTTTTCAGATTAAAGGCTATCATGCCTTTGGAATACACAACATTTTTTACACAACCAATAAAATGCTTCCCTCCTCTTCTCTCCATGGTGGCCGAATTTCTCCCCATTTTTCTTAAAAATATTTGATTCTTCATTTGATGAAAGGATAGAAAATCATCAATCTTTGTGATTGATAGGTAAAACCCTAAACACATTATGTATGATTTTGTGTTTGTTATTTGCTACACATCGAGTGGGATGCTCGTTTTTTCTATTGAAAATATGATTTTTGAAACTTTCGTTGCGCATTCGGGTACCCGTAACCGATCTCCTTTCATCTCGGTACAAGAGCACCGACCGACCCCTACAACAAGACCAGCGGCGGTTGAGCCCTCCTAGACCACGTCTCAACCATAGGCTCCCCTACAGTCGGTTCTCATCCCCAAGCTCGAACTAGCCGCAAACCTCACAAACATAACCTAGGTTCGATCGAACCTCACCATGGTTCAACCGACCCTCGACTCTAGCACTTATATACCTTAACCATCGACGTGTTCAGCCCCCTAGCATCACAAATCGGCAGCCCCTTACACAGCAACACAAAAATCATGAGTTACATGCAAGAATGTGCATATTTCATGACAAAACGGTACGTAAATGATACAACATAATAGAACAATGCATTCATCATGCACACACACACACATCAGCATATAATAGCATGAATGATGAGAAAAAAAGATTTATGGCGTGTCTTAACGCTCGAAAACCTTGAGATATACGCCTAGAACTTGCATCGGAGAGACGGGGAAGGAGTTTTCTTTGAAAGCTTGAGGGGATTTTCAAAGGTTGCTGAATTTTTTTGTGAAAGTGCTTCTGTTGAATGAGGGAGGGGCGGCCACCATGTAAAAATTAGGTTTAGGGTTTAAATTAAGGAGTTTAAGTGTTAATGGACTCTTAATTGAAATTAAAGAGGTTAAAAAGATTTTAGGCCCATTACGCAATAAAATACTCCCATTAAGCCCAAAAATATTCCTGAAAAATATTTCGTTTAGGTACGTTTTTGAAAATATTGATCGAACCCTCTAAGAGTCCCCCGACTTGCTAAATTTTGCGTATCGGTTAAAAATATGACCTGGCGAGTAAATATACTCCACCAAGGCCCATTTTCGAAAATCTCACTTAATTACACCATATATTAAATAATTAAAAATAATTATTTAGTAAAAAACATTTTTCCTTATTTATCCCCAGTCTCCGTTCCTCATTCGAGCGCGAAAACTACTAAAAGCCCTTGTGCATGAAATTTTTATAAACCATGCAATAAAGCACATAGTCTTGTCACAATCATGTTTTAAATGCATTAAAAATAATTAATTAAAATACCTAAGAAATTTGATAACTGGCATGCATGAGATTCACGTGGACCTTCAAATTTTCATAACGTTACAATATATATCCCTTAAATTGAATTTCGTCCCCGAAATTCGTTTATCCTTGATGATCAAAAAGTTTAGACTCTTAATTCGAGTATTCCAATAATCCACGCTTCCGTTGCGCCACTCTGATAAAAGAAGTGTTAACTGTCCTCATGTCTCCTCAATTCTAATTAAATTTGCCTTCAACATCCTCGTTTGTGAATCTCAACTTAAAACGACCTATGGTGACTTAGTTATATTTTACTATAACCTTGAATTTTGACTCTTCTCGCAATTTCTAGTACTAGAAGTGGAGGTCCAAACTTATCGCACCTTACTTTTTCTTATACTATACCCAAGATATTAATCGAACCTATATATTTCAACATTAAAATCCCAAAAACATCATTTCTTAAATTTATTGAACTCAAGGTATGCTAAGGCTTTAAATCCAAATACTAGCATTTAGACAGTTCGGCTTAAGATATCTTAGTACCAAAATTTACTAATCGACTTCTATTCTCGGTAATACAATTAAAAGTTAAAACATTATCTCAACCCCATAATAATATTAGCCTAAGATCCTTGAATCAAATATTTATCTTACGGCACCCAACTAACGTAACTTAACTATTTACAAGTACATTCCAAGTATAAATTGTTTCAAATCTTAAATTTCGAGTAACGTTAATCTATAAAATCCAAATATATAATATCGATCTTCTACTAATATAATAAAATCCTTCTAACATCAATTACATGCTTAAACTATTTTCTTTTCAATTACAATATAGTTGAGACCTAAGACACTTGGGCTTTCCTCATTGGAATGGTTGTCGCATTCTGACGTATTCTTAATGCTTAATTAATACTAGCATATAAAACTTAAAAAGTTATCCTATATTAGTGTTAGACTAACTTTAATAATTCAACTTCACTTAAAATCCGTAGAATTCTAGAATCCACGTATGAAAATTTTAGATTTCTTACTCAATAAAAATCTTCATATTCGTTCATTAGTAACCTATGTTGAACACAACTAATTCTTTTTATTTTTATTTCAGCCCAAAAAATTTATATGAACACCTATCGCATAAACTGGAATTCAAACTTACCCAACCAAATAGTCTTAGATAACAAAATTTCAACACACGTATCCGCTTAATCCCAAGTTTCTAAATGACTTTCAAAAATTCCTCAGGTGTATTTATTCCTTATAAAGCATAACATCTAAATGTTCGTGAGTATATCATACATACTTACTTCCAAGTATCACGATATTACTAGACTTTTAAGAACAAACATTTTTAATTTCCCCAAGACATGATGTCTATCTCACTTCTTACATACGGTCTCTCAAATAACATAACCATCAATCATGTCCAACTTTTTTTAAAAAAAATTAACCATAACAAAGGTATAATTTTAACTCTTAAGATCATGACTAAAACTTATGATACATCAAACTTAAGTTCCCAAAAATATGTTAACTTAATGTCCAATCTTATAACTTAACTAATTGATCAAATTTACCTTAAATTGTCATCACTCTAAAGTTTTAATTTACCACAATATTATTCCACTAACGTTTAGATTTTCAAGCTCAATATTGAATCATCTTACATTGCCCTTGATTATCATTCCTTATTTATAACCCAGATGTTTCAAGGCTCTAAATATTTCTTCAAGCTTAAATCATCGAAAATTTATATCATTTAAACTGTTCAATTCTCACTTATTGTTAAATCAATCCCCAAATTTCTTAATAATTGCAAAATTAATTCTTAATGTCCTCGAAAATTATCCAATTGATCTTTAATTCCGAAATTTCTACAATTATCCATAAGTTCTTAGCGTTCCTAATTTCATTTTATAGGTTTCCCCTAGCATAAAATTCAATCATCTTACGTATATAATATTATTAAAATAATATTTTAAATATAGTTCAAATAAATAAATATATATATATATATATATACACAAAATAAATTTTTAAATTTTAAATATAAAAAATATTTTATTTTGTAAAAAATAAAATAAAAATCGATTTTTTAAAAAATTAAAAAGTACGAACGATCGAAGCCGTTTTCGCCAACCAATCAAATGTTTTTAGCATCATCGGCCTGTACTGGAACCGGTCGAACTACACCGATTTTGAAAACACTGAACCAAACACCAAGCTCCATGCATTTTTATTCAAACTGGATAGCTCAATAAACTATCATGATGACCTATTAAAGATGTTGCAGAAGCTATCCATAAACAGGACAGTTCAACAGGAAACGTCAATGCCAAGAAACGAAGAGCTTCAAAGATTATCAAGAAGATAAAATATGAACATTTGATTCCTAAAAATATTAGTTGGTTGTTTTTGAAGCATTATTGCTATTTGAAATATCAATCACATATTTAAATAAATTATTATCGCTAATATCCGTGTTTTATATTTGTATCAACATGTGCGGCTGTCTAGCTATTTTAAAACATGCTGCGAAAGTCTTTATAATGCAGGATGTACAATGACTCTACTCAGTGGGAAACTACCGTTCGGTAAGTACCTCAGATAACTGCATAGGCTACTACTTGATAAGTTGAGAAAAATTTATCTGCCCACGCTAGAGAAATGACTTGTTTTTTCAAGGCGAACTCCATGTCTTTCACTTCAATACATGAACATTGTGGAAGCACAGAACTCTCTTGCTCTTGTTGAATAACTTCGTACGAAGATGTAAAAGCTTAAAATAGAGGTAGATTTGCCGGGAAACGAACATTCATCCACTGTTTCTCATATGTCACTATATGGCCCCATCCCATTTGCTCTAGCAACGAAAGCTTCAGTTCATAGAACTTCTTCTTAGGAGGGTGGCCATCTTCTTGGATCATGTTATTTAGCACCTGCATTCAGAGAGTCGTACAAGACAAAACCTTAGAGATTCTGCTAAATTTCAGAGAAAAGATGAGCATATAACAAGTAACACGATGGATAATATAGTATATTATACCAGTCACAAACTTTTAAGTAACAATGTAGGAAACCTTGTCCTTACGTCAGCTCGAAAAATTAAGTTGTCACAAGGCCTGAAGTTAACCTTCCAGCTTAAACAGATAAAAATTGTGCTCTCTCACCATCTTCTATGACCTATGAATGCTAATTCAAAGACAAAAGGATGTCTCCGTCAGAGTTTAACTTCGCTGGAGGATTCTATTTATGATAGTTGGGATAATTAAAAGAAAAATCTGATTCTCCCTCTGAGTTCGTTTTGTTTCAGGACAAACTTAAAGGTAGTGAAGTTCAAATGGCTGGGAGCTCCTAATTGAGTAGTACTAAGGAGCTTCCAAAATTATGGCCCATACTTCATGGAATTAAGTAGTAGTTTGTCACAGTAGAGGCCAGCAAAATTTTTCTCCTCTAGCATCCATTTTTACATGAGAGGCCAGCAAAATTATTCTCCTCTAGCATCCATTTTACATGGGTGATAAGTTACTAAAACCAAACTCAGCAAAAACAGTACCTTTACTGCAGTGCCAAGACACCCTTTGCGCCTCTCACGTGTAACAGAGAGGGTACCATATTTGGAGGATTTCACATCCACCCATTTTTGGAGTTCTTTGAAATTCTCTTCAAACAAAACTGATTGTCCACTGGAGTCAGATGCAGCTTGAGTATGCTCCTTATCCACAACTTTCTCACAATGCTACAGATAAAATAATCGGTGCAATCAAAATTCTAAAGCTATTAAAGTAATGCTTGGTTTGATCAAGAGGAAATAAATTTCAAACTAAACTGAGAACGCAATGATTGTATCATGACAAATAGCCTTTTTTTATCGTAGAAATGCTTCCCATGCAAGCAAAGAAATACTTTTTCCTATGTTGTTCAATGTGTAATGCATGTCTGAATCACTTTATTCACTTATTTTCTTCACATAAAAATAATCAATGTTGTTAGAACAAGAACAAGCTCTGGGTTCATTTCAAAAATACTTTTGACAACTCGATTCTCTTCATCATGAATTCTGATGACGTGGTAAAAATCCTATCAAATCTTTAATTATTTTTTAAAGATATTACAAAATATTACGTGGATATGTATGAATCTACTTGCCAAATATTACAAAAGTCCATATTAACAATTTCCTACTTATAAATAAAGGGCTCATAACCCTTATCTAATTATGTTTTTCATACGCATTTTCTATGCAATTATTTATGCTAGTCATGTGTTCTTGCCTCGAATATTATACTGACTTGAGTGTCGGAGTGGCTTCATATCCGGATGGAGTCATCTCACCCTTTTTTATTTGACACAATTATATTTTGGGTCGGTTCGGTTTGTTTCCATTAAAGAAATCGGTTCACGATTATTGGTTGAGGTATTTTATTGGGTGTGATTTTTTTTTTTATCACCATTGATGCCGTTTGTGGTAAAAGAAATTAAATCTCATGATTGTTCTTTACTGGCAGCAAATAAAGGGGGTGAAAAGATTATTAGAAAAAAAGCTGTCAATGGAAAAACTGAGCAAGAACAGTTACTAGAAATTTGATAATGAAGATTTGTCATCACTGCCACCAAACACCCAATCTCACCTCTATTTCTCATCTTTGCAAGACTCAAACAATAGGCGATGTGTCAAAAGAGTAAAAATATTGAAAGCCCCATCACCAAACCCGTCGCCACCCAGACTACTGCCTGAAAATCGTTTTGCACCGCCGTCTACGACCACTGTCGGGAAAGCCCTACTTTCTACCGCGTAGCCTAAGCTCAGTTCGAAAGGACCCATCAATCATCGTTTCTACCTTCAAAAAATTTCCCAGGAAGTCCACATCACTTGCTCGATGAATTACCTGAGCAGGTCAGTCTGATCCTACAACAATGGGAAACGGAAAAAATTCATCACGGGAGCCACCAGCAAATTTGAATCCTGTGTACCCTTTAACTTGTGAAACCTGAATGACCTCTCGGCCTTAAATTTGTCGACAAACATCCTAAACGACTCCATGGCACCTGTTGGAAATCTTAAGGTTATCAGAGAACTAGATTTATCACGCAATCAGTTCTCAGGTGAGATTTTTAGTAATATTGACGATCAAGAATCCTTGCCGTCCCTTTCTTTGACGCAAACGTTTTAGAAGGATATATTCCCAGATCTGTTGGAAATCTAAAAGACTAGAAGGGCATTATCCCACTAGAGAAAACTTTGAAAACTTCACTACTCAATCATTCCTTAAAAACTCCGGTCTATATGGTGAAACCCGTTTACAAGTTCCACCTTGTAAAGGAAAAACAAGGTCGAATGATACTGTGAAGATGATGAAGTATGTTATACCCCCATGTATATCAGCAATCTTCATAGTGACTTTGATTGTTGTACTAATGAGGAAAAGAAAATCGAACAGAGGCACACCGGAGTGTGAAAGCGCATTAATTGATTCATGGGGTGGAATTTCCTATCAAGAGCTTTCACAGGCAACATATGACTTTCATAAGAGCAACTTATTCGGAACCGGAAGTTTTGGTTCAATATTCAGAGGAGTGCTTTCGGATGGCAAAGTAACTGATGCTAAAGTTTTCAGTTTGCATTCAGACAGAGTAGCCAAGAGCCTCAAGACAGAAGAGTACATGCACGGTGGGAGTCTTGATGATTGGCTTTATTCCCAGAAGTTTAGCTGGTTGGATTTGTTACAAAGATTGAACATAGCAATGGATGTTGCTTCAGCCTTGGAATATCTTCATCTTGGCAACACATCAGTTATCATTCACTTTGATTTAAAGCCTAGCAACATATTGTTGGATGATGCTATGACTGCACACTTTGGCGATAAGCTTCCTCAGCATCCTGAAGAGCACACTGGTAATTCCCTAGGAGCAGATTGACAGAGCCCAATTGGAATAAAGATTGGAGTGCTATAAATCACCCAAGGCATTCTGATTAATGGCCCTCGTGTAGCAATCAATAGCATCTAAATAATGCTTCTTCCCAATTATTACATACTCCTTACCCTTTTCCTTAAGTTCAATAGCAGCAGACTCTTTAAGACCAGAGATGGCTTCCAGGTCAATTATTTCATCACTAGTTTTTGGCTCTAAACGGGTCTCTATAGGCAGAGCCATGGCGTCAACCTGTTGGAGGAACTTGGAGAGAAAACTCAGGCATATGTTGTTGGAGACAGTTGCAGCTACTGTCCTCTCACTCATGTCTCCTACTTCTCTGAAATAAAGTATGAATTATCGACCATCCACATTCAACGACCTCGAAGAAGCCCACAATACAACAATTGCGCTCCTCATCGGACTGCTCTACCATTATTAGGTTGGAAATTCATCTCCGAGGCATGCGTCATCTTTCTAGTTGTGTGACCTTGGAGCATCACTTATCGGCTCAGTACTTTGAAAGATGGGTTTGATTTATTCTGCCTTATTATATCAATATTATTTCATACTGCTGTTTTGTGTGGTTAATCGGAGAATATCTTTTTTCTTTTGACAAATACCGGTGAACTCGTATTAGAAAGTGCCAGAAGGCGGAATCTGTTAATCATCTCATGACATCAGAGTTGTTAGCTTAAAAATGTTTATGTACATATAATTTGGTATTGTGATAGATTACCATTCAAGAGTTAATTTCCATTTTCAAAAATAGCATCACTCTTCGGAATTCTTCTTCTTGAATTTATTATGAGTTGGGACTTGCTATTGGTGACTCTTGTTTTATGTATTCAAAGCACGTCATTACAATCTATATTGAGCTAGTTGTGCGCTTCAATCAGGCATGTCTTGGCATTTCGGAAATTATTTCTATTGGCCAAGCTTGGATTAAAGTTCAGTAGTTTATCTGAAGTTGGAAATTAAGAGGGGGCTGGATCTTGTTGAACTTTATAAGTCTTTGTTGCATGATTAAATTTTTTTTCGCAGGAATACTTTTGGAAAAACTTTTCGTGGACTTCCATTTGTTTATATCAACCTATTTGTTCAACTACTTATTATTTGGTGCATGAGTGCATCATTAGTATTCTGTTGGTTTTTTGGTCCTTATTCCTAGAACTGAATATTGTAGTCTATTTTAGATTTGGTAACGTTCTTTCACTAAAGAACAATCTGAATTTGAGTCCAGATATTCCTAAGGTTTCACAGGAGAAATTGCTTTCACTTTTTGCTAAGTGGTTGATCGATTCAAACAGTAACGTTGAAGTAATTGCATTTGGTGCATTAAATGTATTGATTTATTTTCTTAGTGGGTTTGTCATGTTAATTGAACTGTAGGCACGCACCTCGGTAATTATTATTTTTATGTCCATGAAAAAGACTAATATATTTTTGAGAATCATTCTTGAGTTAATTTGTTAAACCCTTGATATATGACTATCTTACCACTTGGGATATTCTACTGTCATATCTAATAAGAAAAGCTTCAGGCGTTAGGGATTCACCATTGCACGAATTTTGATATTCCGTAATTTCTTCCTGATATGCCATACATTCAAATTATTATTTTGATTGTTTTTGCCTTGGTTTCATGTCATTTTGCAGCCTTAGCAGAGTAGCATTCGTGGGTATTTTACTAGTCAAACTACTCCATGATTTTTTTTACTGTTAAACAAGCTAATCTCTTCTCATTCTAGCACTGCTATTTTGCATACATGACAGTCCATGCAAGGTCGATTTTGCTTTCTCCAGGACGTACTTATGAGTTATGATACCAAATTATTAACATTTTGAGCTGGATGGATTTCTCGGATTAGGCTTTTCGCTTGTGGATTTCTTAGACCAGGCTCTTTATTGAGATTCATTGAATACTTCAGATTTAAACAATCTATATAATGGGGCAATAGTAACAAATGTAGAGTGTCCTTCAGTCTGCTCGGTGCACCGTGCCTGGGCTCAACTCTTGATTTTTACTATCGGGCACCCTAGCTTGGCCCCTTGTGACAACCTAGTCAGGTCTTACTCAACAGCTCGAGAAATAAAGATAAGTCTTCTGGATATTTCTCTTTTAGCACTAAATGACTAAAGTTTTATTCTTTAAAAGTTATTGTTTCTTTTCAATAATGTTTGAAGCCTTCCAAGTTTGGTAGGAATAAAGGGGAGCACCTTGTTTTGAAGGAATTGAATCATAGTAGAACTATACCCATGCACAAAAGAATTTATCCTTGAAGAGCAGGTATATTAGGCATAGAATCGGACGACGAAGCTGTGAGACTTATGTTATGTTCTCGCATCCGCAATCGAAAGGGCATGAACCTTTACGCCATGATCTCCGATAGCTTGGCTCCCTAATTTTTCTTTTTCTCAAAAAGAAATATTTTCAAACAATCAATCCTTTTCAAATTTGATACAAGATTCATGATTGTTTGATCAAGCGTATATTTTTTCTTTCGCTGAAAAGAAAATATTTTAAACCAGTCAATCATCTCAACTTTATGCAATATTCAGTATTGTTTGGGTCCATATAAGCCCGACCTCTCGCTCGGCACTCAGTAAGCCCATATAAGCTCGACCTCGTGCTCGGTACTCAATAAGCCAAATATTCTTGGCAAATACATAAGCTACACCTCGTGCCCGACAACATTAATTGGACTCTTAATTTACTGCTCTTTATTTGAGTTTGGTCTTCATTGGTTGTTTCAATAGTTCTTTATTTGAGCTCGGATCTCAGCAAGAATTTATATATAACTCTTTATTCGAGCTCAATTTTTAGCAGATTATTCTCTATAGCTCTTTATTTGAGATAGGTTTTCAGTTGTTATTTTATAACTCGGTTTTCTGCATTGTATTTTATACTGCCCTTTATTTGAGCTCAATTTTTAGCATATTACTTTCTATATCTCTTTATTTGAGCTCGGTTTTTAGCACATTATTCTCTCTCTTCATTTGTGCTCGACTTTCAGCAGGTCTTCATCTACAACTCTTTACGAGATCAGATAATACGTATGTATAAACTGTTAATCATGGTCTTCTCGGACACGTATTATCACTTTGGATCTCTTTGGTCTTCTTGTGGTCATGGATATTATCTCGGACTTCTTACAAATGTTCTATCTTATGTTGGTCTCTACATCTTGACTGGATCTCTTATTGAGCAGTATAGACATTTCCGGATCGGCATGAAACATCATTTGACTATCTACTTAGTATCAGAACGACTATATTGACCACTTAATTTGGCCACCTCAAAAAGTCCACTCCAACAAACGGTTAAAGGACATTATGACAGGCAACTAGAATATTATCTAACTTACCCTAAAATATAATTTTCCTCACTTGAATGTTCATCCATCATTTCATTTGTCGTCACTTTTTTGCGAGGTACTATTGATGATATGGTAAAAATCCTATCAAAACCTTAATTATATTTTAGAGATATTACAGAATATTACGTGGATATGCACGGATCTAGTTGCCATGTATAATAAAATTACATATTAACTAGGACTCTCCACCTATAAAAATAAAGGGATAACCCTAATCAATGTATGTTTTTATATTCAATGATTTATGCTAATCATGTATTTTTTTCTCTCAAAGACTATAATAACTTGAGCAGTCCGAATGGCTTTGCCTTCGGACGAAGTCATCTCACCTTTTTTCTTAGATACACAGTTATATTTTGGTATGGTTCGTTTCCATTGAAGAAATCGGTTCATGATTATCATTTCAAGATATTTTATTGGGTGTGATTTTTTTAAATGGCATCAAATTCCTATGGTATGAAATCATGCATACTGGAATGTTCGATTCTAAATCATGATCAAATATTTATCCAAGTTTATTCAATTAAACAACTAAACAAGGCCCAGCCAATTGAGGTCTTTCATACCTTCAACATATCAATCTCTGTTATAGCCAGTCCTTTCTGATACAAGGCCTCTGCCAACTGCTCACGAGTTGTCTCCATTTTCTTCTTTGTTTTCTAGGTTAAAAGCATACTATCATCTCAAAGTTTGAAACTCTAAGGTAAAATGATAGGGGAAGATAAAAAAATAATTCAAACAGTGTTATACTTCTCATCCAAGGAGCAGATGAAATTATTAAATGTTCACCTCTGCACCCTCATCATCTGGATCGCTTTTGACGGAGAAATATTTCATCAATTCATCTGCATCAACGCTGTCAATAAGCTCATCCGCTTCGCTAATAATCTGCACAGTAGCAGATTAATTATAGGAAATTATGCACAAAAGTACATCAGTAGATAATAGTCAGTAATGAGATCAATTTAATTGCTTCTTTTGGATGTAAATCAATCTTGGGGCTATTAGCAAACAAAATTAGCAAGTGCTGAAAAATTTAGTATTAGACTCTTAAACTTCCATAAGTTACTGCAGGATTTTCTTTGCTGTAAACAGTTGCCACACATTCACACAAGATTTGCATACCAACAGTTAGGATTAAAATCATATTAGTTAACTTAGCAGTTGATACTGATGGCTGTTCGACGATTACAAGTTTAGTTTTGGATCAGATTTAAGCAGAACCAGGTTAACTTATTGTTGATCACCTTCTAGAAAAATGTTACTAATTTTTTTAGAGACAAACTGTAAATCAATATAATTTAAAATATAATTTTTTTCTTGTAATGACGATAAATTATGTAGAATAGGGCCAATAATTTTACAAAATTGGCTGAGAGGGATATGACATTTAACTTGATTGTTCAACCAAAACAGGAAATGTAAATCTTGCACAGCTAACAATGAAAGTAAACTCATTCCAACAGTTTTCTCAAGTCTCAGGTAAGGTCGCTTTTATTTGGGACAAGACTCAAGAAATTCATCGTATCGTAATAAAATTACTATGGGATGAGTGAGAAAATGGCCATTTATACTTGACACAAGATTCATGACATTTGTAGTATCATTACAGAAATAATTGAGAGACAGAACTGAAGCTGCATTATAAATTGATTGAGATGGAATATGAAATCAAATTTATGCCAACAAGATACAAAAGCAGCATCAGCATCAATCTACCGGACAATCAAATCTCCTACTTGGGCACACGAGATTTTAAGCAGGAGAATTCCAACATTGGAAGAAACTGGTTGATTTCACTATTGAAGCCTTGATTTGCAAAAAAAATTGGGAGAAAACAAACAAAAAGCCAAGTAAGCAATCACATTTCTTTTAATGGATCACCAATGAAAAGTTTTAAAAATCAAAACTTGAAGTCTGGAAGCAGTGATTAAAACAACAATATTTTTAAAATTTTATGAGCCCTTATATTACTGAACCAAAAGTGGTCCATAAATGGGATTAACTAAAAGAGCCAATGGTAATTTGGAAAGAATATATACGTTGATTATTGAGAGTTAAAACCAAGAACCTAATTTCAGGAAAATTACTTCACTGTGACTGGAAATTGTTCACAGTAAAATGTAATCCTCAAATTTTTCTACATGAATACAAAGAGAAATAAGAAAAAGTAATGGTGGGTGCTGTTCGGAACTCAAGTGTAATCGGCCTAATTAGTAGCGAGGGTAATATTAAACTGGGCCAAAATTTTATCTAGTTATGAAAAGAAATTTAGAGGGAATGACTTTTGGGAGGGGCAAGGAAAAATAATAGGGGGAAGTAGAATAGAGTTAGGCATTCACACGTTTTATTCCTTGAGTGTTTACTAGCTTAGCTAGGGTAGGGTTTGCATACATGTGTGCAGAGGAAACTCGGGGTTATATTCTAATTTCAATAAATATTCAATTATAGTATAATTGCATCCTTTTTTGTTCTGTTCATTAGCATTCCATTGACAGAAATATTTGTGAGTGTAACAGGTGCTAGATTACCTCTTCATGATGTCGAATTTTATCTTCGATGTTCCGAGATAGCAGCCCTTCCAGTATTTTGGCTAGCAAAGGAGTGTATTTCGGGTACTCTGACTGCCAACAGATTGATTGTTAAAAAAAATAGCTATCCAAACCACTGTAAAACCATAATGATGTAGGAAAACTACAAAAATTACCTAAAGCAATGGCACAGGGAGCATAAAAACATTACTCACACTAGAAAAATCCATCGAAATATAAAGCACTAGCAATAGTAGTTCAATTAAGAGCCTGAGAAGCGTTGAGACCATGTTAGTTAACTCAAGGATGGATTTCACTTTAGAGATTCCATTAGTATTAGAAATTCACCAAATCAGCACAGGTCCTTTTATCCATCCTTTTATCCAGCAGTGTGCATGTGTCATTCAAATACAATATTACAGTGGCAGCTGACTAAATCAAAGTAACAGTTCCAGATGTTTTTGTATGACTACACTTTCTACATTGGAAACCCCGAATCAAAATCATATGTTCTCAATGCATGGGTGGAGTGCGAGAAAGAGAGCATCAGTTCAAATCAGTGTGGTAAATGGTTGTAGGCAGTAGCTAGGCGGTTGAATTTTTTTATTCCTAATTATATATAATCATGCAATATATGCATAATTAAATGATATTTATGCATAAATAAGCTTCATACAATGTAATACAATTTATACAAAGTGCAAATAAATATATAAATGCAACTAACAAGATAATTAATAAAAATTCATCATCATATTAAAACTAAAAACGTATATATTATCATTACTTTTACCAAAAGCCTAAGTTTAAAATTAGAACAAAAATTTATTGGAAATTAAAAGTTCTAACCTAGTGGAATGGCTACGGCTATAACGATCATAGGCCATTAGGCTGAACCAACATAGGCCTCGGCCTATACCCATGCACCGCTACTGGTCATGGGTCGATAGAATGGTCCAGCATGAGCCCTAGTTCATGCCCATGCACCGTCACTCATAGAATATCTCACTCCTAGAAAGTGTTTTCTTTCGCCTCCTCCAACACTTGATTCCAGGACCTTCAGGCTTAGGTACTTAAGCCTGTTTCATACGGAAGGAGATAGGGCTTGTGGCACTTGTGGGTGATTGAGTTGGCTATTATGTGTTGAAGAGAGAGTGTATAATGTATTAATAACTAGGGTTTTTAAAAATTTGTTAACTTTTTGACTGCCTAAAACTGCATGCCTCGTCAGTCTCGCCCGCCCCATCTCACCTATGGCCGTCTACATAAGCGCCTAGTTCAAAGGCCGAGCAGTCGATGGTCGCCTCCGTTTTAGGCATCGCCTTGACCGTCATTTAGAACACTAGTTCAAATCATTTGAGCGTGTAAATGTCATCAATTGTGTATCAAGAAACCATAGTGAACAGTATGAAGACATGATTTGGGGTTCGATAAGCTCAAAGTTCTAAAATTCGGTAGGCGTTAGCCGGACGCCAGACCAGCGGCTAAAGATTAGGGGGGACTAGGCGCCGCTAGGTGGATTCGGCGGTATTGATATAATAAGATGAAGTTTAGTATGTTAGAGCAAGCCAACAAATACCATTTCTTTGTGGAATTTGATTTAGGACCGATCATAAAATTACTTTTCATTTTTTTATTGGGCTTTGAATTTAAATTAAAGCCCAAAAAACTTTTAAAAAAAGGCAAGAAAAAAAAGGTAATTTTTGACCGCCTAGACGACACCTAGGTTGGCCAACTAGCACTTTTTCAGTGTGTCGGCCGGCGCCTAGGCGGCACCTAGGTTGATTTTAGAACACTGGATAAGCTATAAAAATAGTTGTTTTACATGAGGCTTAAATAACAAATGATAATCAATAATTTCAACAAGTTACTACATATGTATGATATTACATGCACCGATGGCACTTGATTCTGAAAAAAGGTGTAAAATATACATCGCAGTATAGAAAAAGAAGACCTTAAGTGCGGCTGATAACTTTTTCCATTCGAGGCGCTCCTCCTCAGTGCCTTGTTTTAGGCCAGAGAGAACTTTTATTTTAGCATCCCTGACCTGGTTGGCAAGATTAATTCCAACTCTAAGTATAGCATTTTTCAGTATTCAATAGAATTGAAACTATTCAACATCATATGCAAGAAACCAGTAATGGTGATAACAAGTTTAGTAAATAGCATAATTTCCATTCCTCTTGTTTCAAGTGTTTCAGGTTTTTTAAATTTTCTTTCCTTTGCCTTTTCACTTTTCTTTCCCCAGTTTATAAAGTTCTCAAAAATAACACTTTCATGAGCCTTCAAAAAAATCTTTGCTAAAAAGATTTGAATAAAGATATAAACCCTCCTAAATTGAAGTGCTAAGCCATTGAACAGAACAGAGAAAATACTAAGGAGCTCGAATAGTAAATTTTTCTATGAGTATTTGTAATCTAGTAAATTTTTACCTCTTCCTCTAATTGTTCAGCCACACTCTTTGTGCAACTCGAAGAACCTTTACCCTTATCCTCATCAAACTAATAAAAATACAAGCAAAAAGGTACAAAAGTTAGGCAAGCATCCGTGTAGAAATATATCATAAATTTTCCCCGTGAACCACTGTAGATTGTTTTGTAAGACAAGGCAAGTTTAAGAACCTGAACAGGTGGGACGATGTATGATATTTGATATGATACAGGGTTCTTTTCTGGATTTTTCTCATCGCTATTTGCCCCAAGAGAAACCTTTCCATATGAAATTGCGCCAACAAGTACGGAGCCAGTTGAAACAGCCTGCAAGTACACAACAAATAATTGCATTCACGTCCCACTTTGCTGGAAAGGATAAACAGACCCATTGACAAACTATTATTGGACAACAGAAAGATTTCATGCGCTGAAAAACCTTGGGGAGCTTGTCCTTTGCAGGAGGGCCAAGATAGAAAGCTTCCTTTGTTCTATCATCACCATTATAAGATAATTAATTAAAATCCACGAGGAACCTGTACGAAATGAAGGCTAATGGCAGAATAGAGAGTGACATACCCAGGAATCAAAACTGAAGAACTAAAGCTGCCGTTGCCAATCACTGGGCCATCAGGCTGTGCATAAAAGCTCAATCGAATGGCTTCCTACATTAGGAAATCTTACAAAAGTCAAATTTCCAAAACAAAGGATAAGCCTTGAATAGTATCAATCCAATTAAGCACGCCTTAACGCATAGAAAATAGAATCCATACGTCATAACTCAATATTTCATTTATTCAATATAGTTCAGGGTAATTTACCTTCTCCTCTAAATTTCTCTGGATGAATATCACCAACTGCTTCATTTTTTCCAAATACTGAACATTATCATGCCTAAAATGACATATATTATTATAAACACGGGATTCAAATAACTCAAGCTTTTGTACTTCATCAAGATATACTTATCTCCTACATTTCTAACCTTCGCCAGCTTATAGTATAGCCGAACAACAAAATGCACAAGTAAAAATCAGCGTGCCACAACATAGAAAAATGATTCGAGCAACAAGCACCTCAAATAAAGCCGCAAAACGTATTCACCCTTGGGAAGTTTGGCAGTGTCTGGATAAACATCACCCATGGCGTACACACGCTACATTGTAAATTAAATTGTTAGGCATGAGACAAAACAACTGATTCAAGTATTTAGAACAAATTTCCATCATTATGGAGGTCTTTATTAAGACTATTGGCGGAAGTAAAAAGAAAATATATTGGGGTTTCATTACAACTAGAAAACCACATAGAAGGAAAACGTTTCTTGAATTTCAGTGCATCCGTCTTGAAAACCAATAATTCTTATTGCGGTTTGGACATCATTAATACTTTTAAGTCAATCTGAAAGTGCATTTACTAACAATAGCAATTGGTGATGCCAGGAACAAGTTCAAAAGAAAATAATCATGAGAAATAAATAAAAAGTAAAAGAAATATTATAAAGCAAAGAGAGGGTACGGTGGCCAAACTATTGTTCTAGCAATTGTGAACTACAGATCAAGCAATCACACAGTAATCACGAGGAATACATAAATAAGTACAAGAAAAGTACAAAGTGAAGCTATTGATACAAAATGTCTTATCAAAATCATCACATTATGCCATTTAGGATTGTCCATGGTCAGCGGCAAAGAGCCAAAGACATAACACGTTCTTGATGAGCGTGACAGATTATATCATCAGAAGAAAACAATCATTCGCTCAAGAAGGAAACAAATAAATCATGGGGAACATACAGGAAGCTGTAAATTGGGCAAAACGAGAACCTTTCCCGTGTAAAAAGATGTGTAATAAGCACAATGAAAATCATTAAATTATATAGGAAAATCATGCCACTCACCTTGTTTGAATCTGATATCATATAAAACTGAGCTTCAAATTTATTATCATATAAGCGATTGTTTAGCAGGGGAATATGAGGCTTCACCTCAGCACCATCTTCCAGTTTGAATTTGTACCTGCAGAGTTGCAAAAAAGCCTCTATCAGGTAGAGTTATAACACAACTGTAACAAGATGAGTGCTTTGGTACTAAACAAAAACCCACGTTAAAATGAGCGCTAATGTCTGTTTTCCTGATGGAAGTTTGTCTCGGTCTGATGAAAGTGTACTGAGTTTAGCATCAATAGGACGATATGGAACTCTTACCTGCAATATGCACCAAGCAAATGAAAGAAGCAAGAAAGAACAATATGGAGAAGACAAATTATGTCAATAATAATGGAGTCACCATAACATATTAACATGACATGAATAAGGGCACAGGGCATTGAACAACTCTTATCACCTTATTCAGCACAGCTGCCGGGACAAGATTCTCCAGTGACACAAGAGCCTCAGCATCAATTCTTACAGGTGCTTCACTCCCATCAAGTACAATGTCCACTTTGTTGATGTTGATTCCATGAAAGGTAATCTGATAATAAACATTAATTACCAAGAAAAATATATCCATTTCATATATTGAACTTGATAACAGCAGGAAACAGTTTGCCCTTGCTGACATAACTGTTCCCTCGCGAAAAGTTCATGCAAGGGGAGAGAGCAGAAAAAAGCCATATAAACTGGAACAAACTTGAAAATACATTCTGATAGGAAGATAAAAGTAACATATGATAATATGCAGAAAGAAGTCGTTAAATAATAATATATAAAAAATTATTATTAAATGTTTTCTAAAATATTTTATAGTTTAAATTGTATTAAATATCTATATTTTATAAGTTTTATAATAATTTGTATTTAAATATATGTGTTGTATAATATTAATATTTTTACTATTTTATCAGGTTCAGTAAACAAGAATAACTTTTGATTGAGAAATAAGAAGGAGATGATTCTTGAACCTATAGAGAGTTGATTTCAATGTCTACAATATTGATGACAACCATGAGCTAAACTTCTTCACACAATTGAGAATTAATGAAGCAACAAGCAAAAGAAATATCAACAAAATTACTGTTTTATCATGTTTGAGTATATTCACCATAACTCTCAAACTACTTGGTAAAATGTCACGAAATTTTATCATAAATCAGTCAACATATCTACAACTTTTGTATTATGTAAAAGACTCAAAAGACTCAAATCAGTCGACAAGATTATTAAAGATTGGGTGCTAGATACAATCAATGCTTTTGAGATCGAGTTCAATAAGATCATGAGAAGAAATACAACAACAATTTCTCAAAAAGTTTTTCCCTTCCCATAGAACAAACTCTTTTAAAAGACAAATTACAACGTTTTCTCAAAAACAAGGAGAAACATTTTATCAATGTTGAGATATGTAAAAAAAATTACTTAATACATGCCCACATCATGGTTTTGAAACATGGAGAATAGTTTCAAATTTTTATGAAGGTCTAATACCTAAAAATAGACAAATGATAGAATTCATGTGTAATGGAACTTTCGAAGATAAAAATCCAAATGAAGCTATGGAGTTTTTGGAGTTATTAACGGAAAATGCTCAAAATTGGGATAATATAGGAACAATTGAACCACTAACAACTAAAATTAACAACTCAACAAGTGGGGTGGAATTTATAATCTTAAAGATGATATAGATATCCAAGCTAAACTTGCATCTTTAACAAGAAATATTGAATCATTAGAAATAAAAAAAGAGTTGTCAATTAAAAAGCGTTCAAGAAATTGTTTATCATATATGTGATACACGTGATCATTCTACAAAAGATTGCCTTACATTACCTTCATTTAAAGAATGTCTCCATGAACAAGCAAATTATGTCAACAATTATAAAAAATCAACATTAGATCCTTTTTCACAAACATATAATCAAGTATGAGTACGGAGAAATAATCCTAATTTTAGTTGGAGGAATAAAATAATCAAGGTTATGTTCCTTATATTTCGCCTTCAAGGAAAAACTTTGAAGATGAAATTCATGCATTTATTCAAAAACAAGAGTCTATCAATATTCAAAATGTTCAATCTTTGAGTAATTTAAAAGAAACTCTTGAAAAATTTGCATCTGCACTTAATATTCATTAAAAAGAAAAATTTACATCTCAACCTCAACTTAATCCCAAAATTAACATCAAGAGTTAAATAATAATAAAATTGATCAAATAAAATCTGTTATTGCCCTTAGAAATGTTAGATTAGTCAATGATCCATATAGCAATGCAAACGAGGATCATCAAAATTCAAACAGTAAGGATGTTGATCCTGATACTTCTGAAAATGATGATACCTTAAATTCTAAGAATGAGAATGATAAATCATCTAAAATAATTCCAGATTTAACAAATCTCCTCCCTTTCCTCATGCATTAACAAATCATAAAAAACAAAAGAATGATTCTGATATTTATGAAGTTTTTAAACAAGTAAAGATAAATGTTCATTAATAGATGCTATTAGACAAATAACTTCTTATGCAAAAATTTTAAAAAACTTATGTACTGTGAAGAGAAAATTGTTTGTTAAGAAGAAAACATTCTTGGCTGAACAAGTTCTATTATTCAAAATAATTCTAGTTAAAAATATAAAGATCATGGTTGTCCAACAATTTCATGTGTTATTGGAGAAAACAAAATTAAAAAAGCTTTGTTGGATTTGGGAGCAAGTGTGAATTTACTTCTTTATTCAGTTTATGAAAAGCTTAATTTAAGAGAATTAAAACCTGCATCTGTTACTCTTTTACTAGCCGATAGGTCAATCAAAATACCTAGAGGTATTGTAAAAGATGTGCTAGTTCAAGTTGATAAATTCATATATCATGTGGATTTTATCGTTTTGGATACACAACCAATAGAAGTGCATAATGAAATTCTAGTAATATTGAGGCGTCCATTTCTAGCAACTTCAAATGCTTTAATTAATTGTCGAAACGGGATAATGAAATTATATTTTAGAAATATGACTCTAGAACTTAATGTGTCCAATTTATGTAAACAACCAAGTAGTACTGAAGAGAAAGATGATAATGTAATCGAATCAATCGTGGAAGGAAAGGATACAAGAAGAAAATTTAAATCAACAATCTGAAGTTTGTTTAATGGAGAGTTTTGATTCTGAAAATAATTTTCAAGAAGTTAAAAATGATGATAATGCAAAATTTGAATTAAAAGTTTTACCGGTAGAATTGAAATATGTATTTCTTGGTGAAAATAAAATTTATCATGTTTAATTTCTTCTAATCTTCTACCAAATCAAGAAGAAGATTTAATTGAATTACTTAAAAAACATAAAAAAACAATTGGGTGGACTTTGAAATATATAAAAGGTATAAATCCTTTAATCTGCACACACAGGATTTACTTGGAAGAAAATCCTAAAGCATATCAATAACCAAAAAGAAGGTTAAATCACATATGAAAGAAGTTGTTAAGAATGAAGTATTAAAACTATTAGATGCTGAAATTATCTTTCCAATCTCAGATAATAAATGAGTAAGTCCAACACAAGTAGTACCTAAAAAGTCACGCATCACTGTTATAAAAAATGAAAAAAAAGAAGAATTATTCCAAGCTAGGATTCCATCTAGTTGGCGTATGTACATTGATTATAGAAAATTAAATAATGCAACTAGAAAATTACCATTTTTAGATCAAATTTTAGAAAAAGTAGCAGGTAATTCTTCTTACTGTTTTCTTGATGGATATTCGGGGTATTATCAAATACCTATATCATTAGAAGATCATGAAAAAACTACTTTCACTTGTCCTTTTGGAACTTTTGCATTTAAAATAATGTCATTTGGTTTATGCAATTCTCCTACTATTTTTCAAATATGCATGCTAAGTATTTTCAGTGATATGATTGAAGAATTTGTGGAAGTTTTTATGGATGATATAACTGTTTTTGGAAAAACATTTGAAAATTGACTTAAGAATTTAGAAAAAATATTAAAAAGATGTGAACAAAAAAATCTTGTTTTAGATTAAGAAAAATGTCGTTATATGGTTAAATCTGGAATTGTTTTAGGACTTGTGATATCTGAAAAAGGAATTGAAGCTGATTAAACTAAAGTTGATGTGATTGTTAATTTAACATCACCAAAAACGGTCAAAGAAGTTCAATCATTCTTGAGTCATACAGGATTTTATAGAAGATTAATAAAAAAAAATTATATAATATCTAAACCAATTTCAAATCTTTTAACCAAACATACACAATTTGAATGGACCCAACAATATGAAAATGCTTTTAAAAAGATAATCAATCTTTTAACTATCTCGCCTATTTTACAACCTCCAGATTGATCTTTATCATTTGAATTAATGTGTGATCCAAGCTATTATGTTATAGGAGTTGTGTTAGGACAAAAAAAAGAAGGAAAACCTTATGCAATCTATTATGCTAGTAGAACTTTAAATAGTGCTCAGATAAATTATTCAACTACTGAAAAAAATTACTTTCAGTAATGTTTGCATTAGATAAATTTCGCTTAATTGGGTTCTACTATTATTGTTTACACTGATCATTCTGCCATAAATTATATTTATCAAATAAACAAGATGCTAAGCAAAGATTAACACGGTGGATTTTGTTGTTACAAGAATTTGATCTTATAATTAAGATAAAAATAAAAAGAAAAAAAATGTATTAGCCGATCATTTATGTAGAATAATAATTGAATCATCTCATAATGACATACCAATAAATGAAAATTTTCCAGATTATCAGTTGTTTTCTACCACTACTATGCCATGGTTTGCTAAATATTGTAAATTTTCTTGTAACACATAAATGCCTTCTTATTGGAGTTCACAGAATAAGAATAAATTATTGACGGAAGTAAAAAAATTTATTGGGATGATCCTTACTTGTTTAAATATTGTCCTGACCAAATTTTTCGACATGCATAACTGACAACGAAGTAAGTAATGTTATTAAATTGTCATTTCTGGAGCATGAGGAAGTCATTTTTCATCCAATAAAACAGATACAAAAATCTTATAATGTGGATTTTATTGGCCGTCTTTGTTCAAGAATGCATTTATTTTGCAAATTTTGTGAAAATTGCAAGAAAATGAGATCAATTTCAAAACGAAATATGATGCATTTAAATCCAATAATAATTAATGAAATATTTGAGAGGTAGGGAATCGATTTTATGGGTCCATTTCCATCATCTTTTGGATTTACTTACATTTTAGTAGCCGTTAATTATGTTTCAAAATGGATTGAAGCGATTGCATGTAGAATTAATGATCATAAATTTGTGATAAATTTTTAAAAGAAAATATTTTAGTTGATTTGGAATACCTAGAGCTATATTCAGTGATGGGGAGAGTCGTTTTATAAACAAATCAATTTCTTCTTTGTTAAGAAAATATGGTATTACACATAAAGTTTCTACTTCATATCATCCTCAAACAAATGGTCAGGTTGAACATGCAAAAAAAGGAAATAAAACAAATTTTGGAAAAAATAGTTAACCCAAATCGAAATGATTGGTCTTTGAGATTAACTGATGCATTATGGGCATACAGAACTGTATTTAAAACATCATTAGGGACGTCTCCATATAGGTTAGTTTTTGGTAAACATTGTCATTTACCGGTTGAACTAGAACATAAAACTTACTGGGCAACTAAAGCATGTAATATTAATTTAGACGATGAATCAAAATTAAGAAAATTGCAATTAAATGAACTTGAAAAATTAAGAAATGCTGCATATGAGAATTCAAAGATTTATAAAGAAAAAACCAAAGCTTTTCATAATAAAAATATTATGAGAAAATCTTTTGAGATTGGACAAGAAGTTTTACTTTATAGTTTTCGTTTGCATTTATTTCTAGGAAAATTAAGATAGAGATTGTCAGGACCATTTATAGTTAAATTTGTTTATCCTCATGATGCAGTCGATATTGAAAATCCTAAAAACAATAACGTGTTTAAAGTTAATGGGAAAAGACTTAAGCCTTTTATAGAAATAAAATTCTTAATGATGAATTTATGTCTTTATATGATCCATAATAGTTGTGTAATGTTTTTATTTTGTTTTTGCAGATTCTAGCTCATTTCCTGGTTAAGTGGCGGATAACGGTACTTGGTGACTATTTTGTAGTTTTATTTCAATTTCCCAAAATAATTGAAAATAAAATAAAATAAAAAATTAGATACATATATTATATATATGAAATAGTGGAACAACCAGGATCATTATATTTTAAACTAGAATTATTTTGAATAAAAAACATACTTGTTCAGCCAAAAATGATTTCTTCTTAACATGTAATTTTCTCTTCACTGTACACAAGTCTTTTAAAAATTTTGCATAAGAAGGTACTTGTTTAATAGCATCTATAAATGTGTTATTTATCTTTACTTGTTTAAAAACATCATAAATATCAGAACCATTCTTTTGTTTTTTATGATTTGTTAATGCATGAGAAAACGGAGGAGGCTTATTTAATTCATTTATAATTTTAGATGATTTATCAATCTCATTTTGAATATTTATAGACTCTTCTTTTTGAATAAATGCATGAATTTCATCTTCAAAGTTTTTTCCTGTAGGTGAAATATAAGGAACATAACATTTGATTATTTTGAAAAGATAGTTGTGAAGGTTGTGCATTATTATCATTCCTCCACCTAAAATTGAGATTATTTCTCCATCCAAGATTATATGTTTGTGAAAAATTATCTAATTTTGGTTTTTATAATTGTTAACATAATTTGTTTGTTCATGGAGACATTCTTTAAATGAAAGTAACGTAGGACAATATTTTGTAAAATGATCACGTGTATCACATAAATGACAAACAATTTCTGGAACACTTTTTAATTGAACACTCTTCTGCATTTCTAATTATTCAATTTTTCTTGTTAAAGATGTAAGTTTAGCTTAGATATTTATATAATCTTTAAGATTATAAATTGCACCCCCACTTGTTGAGTTGTTAATTTTAGTTGTTGGTGGTTCAATTGTGCCTATATTATCCCAATTTTGAGCATTTTCCACTAATGACTCCGAATACTCCATAGCTTTTCATTAGGATTTTTATCTTCGAAAGTTCCATTACACATAAATTCTATCATTTGTTTATCTTTAAGTATTAAACATTCATAAAAATTTGAAACTATTCTCCATGTTTCAAAACCATGATGTGGGCATGTATTAAGTAATTTTTTTACATATCTTAACATTGATAAAATGTTTCTCCTTGTTTTTGAGGAAAAGTTGTAATTTGTCTTTTAAAAGAGTGTTCTATGGGAAGAGAAAACTTTTTGAGAAATTGTTGTTGCATTTCTTCCCATGATCTTATTGAACTCGATCTCAAATATTGTAGCCATGTTTTAGCTTTATCTTTTAAAGAAAAAGGGAAAAGCTTTATTCGAACTATATCCATACTACAATTTTAATAATTATAAGTATTACAAACTTCCTCGAATTCTCTTAAATGCAAATATGGATTTCATAATCTAAGCAAGGAAAATTTGGTAAAATTTGAATAATTTGAGGTTTAAAATTGAAATTGGATGCATCAGGATGAAAAACAAAACAAGATGAGACACTAGTTCTAATAAGGTTAATATGGTGCCAAAGTATTCTTAACTTATAATGTTCTTGATTATTATTATTATTATTATTATTATTATTATCTTGATTATTAGAATTATCATTCATGTTTAAATTATTTTTAGCTACTCGGATAAGTCTACCACTTTTTTATGACTCCAAACACTCATACAAATAAAAACAACACAATACTTATAAACAACAAACTTAACTTAATTTATACCTCTCCGGCAACCGCGCCAAAAACTTGCTACTATTTAAATTATAATTCACACAAATGTAGGTTGTCTACAAGTAATATATTTCATAATTACGAGATCAATCCACAGAAAGGTTATTTTAGGCTTAAATTTATTAATTTATAAATTACAAAATGCAAGAATGAAGTTTACCGTTTACGAATTATAAATTTGTCAAGCCTCAAATATTTATTCTTGGTTTATGTAATATTTTTTAGCTAAAAGTAAATAAAAGAAATCATTATAAATAATGATTCTAAGAAAAATATTTAAATACATACATAATATAATATAGTTTCCACTATAAAAAATAACGAATTAACCGATAATTTATATATGGTATCTATAATTATATATAAACTGTATAAATATAAAATTGAATAAAGTAAATGTTAAATTAAATCATTATATTTAATTTAGAACAACCGGCAGAGTCACGCTATTTCCTAAATGAAATATGAGATTTAATAAGTTACATGTGAAATAAAAATTAGTTGCGGTAAGGTAAAAGTTAGATGCGGAAAGTAAAAGTTAATTGTTAAGTTAATTAAATTGTATGTTTATTTAGACAATAGCATAATCTAACTTTTACTTTCTGCATCTAACTTTTACTCTCTGTATCTAACTTTTACCTTACCGCAACTAACTTTTACTTTCCGCATCTAACTTATTAAATCATATATTTCATTTAGACAATAGCGTGGCTCTGCCGGTTGTTCTAAATGAAATATAATTCTTTAATTTAACAGTTACTTTATGCGATTTTATATTTATAAGGTTATATAGATAAAATATCGGTTAATTCGATATTTTTTTAGTGAGCAATATATTATATTATGTATGTTTTTTCTTTTTCTTAGAATCACTATTTATAATGGTTTCCTTTATTTATTTTTAGTTAAAAAATATTACATGAACCAAGAATAAATCTTTGAGCTTTGACAAATTTATAATTTATAAACTTTATTCTTGCATTTTGTAATTTAAAAATTAATAAATTTAAAGTTAAAATAACTTCTCTGTGGATCGATCTTGTATTTACGAAATATATTACTTGCATACAACCTATATTTGGGTGAATTATGAGTTAAGTAGTAGCATTAAACAGCAAGTATTGGATAATGGTATTAAAAATGAAGCTTTCCTGACTGCTTAGTTGGGTCCAGACCAGATGATGAGTACAATAAAAGTGTCAGTGGTCAATTGGTTGATTGTAAAATGATGCCTCAGTGACTGCCTATTTTGATTGAGACCATTTTGAAAGATAGCATTATCATTTATGTAAAACAAAAATGCACCAGAAGCATCTTCCCTTATGCACTTGAAAGATATGTTACCTCAAAATCAACAATAGTGACTTCATGGCTTCCAGCACCACTGGACCAAAACTGAGCAATTGCTAGTTCCATTGTTCGTCCACCCTCCACTGCAAAGGAAAAACTTTTGGAAGAAGGAGAAGAAAATGTTGCAACATTTTCCCACTTTATGGGTCTTTTGAGGGGAGAAATCTACACGTTGCAAATGTGTCAAGAAACTCCAGACAATGTTTTGTACCGAGAGAAAAGATAAATAAAAAATGTGAAATGGTAACAGAAACCAAATGTTTACCTGAACAGAATTGATGAAAAACCTACGAGATGTACTGAAACAAGATGTTTTCATGGTTACCTCAACCCAGGAAGAACCTAGTGGTACTTCAAGAAATTTTCGTTCAATGTGGCCTAAATCAAATGTATAAAATCAAAACTACAGTTGCATAAAAATAGATCTTTTCGAGCAGTAGAGAAAAGAGGAAAATCAGGTACAATAAAAAAAAGTGTCCTTTAGCTGAAAGCTATAACCTTGGAGTAGGATATAATTTGATTAGAATAGTTGCTATTTTTATTTTCCAAGCATAGTCTAAATGAGTGTGCAAACTCAAACACAAAGTACCACGGCGATAAACAGTTATGAGTTAAAATCCTAGACTGAAGAAATAGTTAAACACGAAGTACCTTGCCTGTGTAATGAAAGTCTAAAATAAAATGCTATTACTGAAGTGAAAAATTCCACTGAGACATTACCTTCCAGTCTACACGATTAAGGATGGAACATGCAGCATGTAAACAGTAACTGAGGAACTTAAATAAGTTTAAGTTACATCATCCTATACCTGGTTCAAATGACATCCCCTGGAACAGGATCAGTGGGGGCCGACTTTTCACAGCTGTAGGCTTTGTGATAGTTACTGGAATTCTGAAAAGAGGACCCCGCCATGGAGATCTACAGTCTAAGGCATGGACTTCATAATAGTGTAAACCATCGCTGAGATTGGTGGGATCAACAATTATGCTGGACAGAACAAGTGTAAAACAAAAGCCATGATATCAGCATGTTTTTATTGTCATACATTCTTTTTTGGCCTCCAAGTAAGCTTGTTCCCTACTCCAACCCAATAGAATGGAAAAGATATCGAATGAATAATATGCTATGATCAATGCAAGAAACACACTCAAACCAAAAGGAGATAGAGTCAGAGGAGCAAACTAACTTGAATTCACGACCATTATGAGTTAGAAGAAGATACTCTGGAGCTCTCACAACTGACTCTCCAGTAGAAAGCAACTTAACAAACTCTTCAAAAGGAACCAGTTGGTTTAAGTTGCTTGCATCTTCATGGAACTTTGGTTCCACTTTCACGGTCCACTAAGAGAAACAAATTTGTCAACCACTCAAACACAACACAAATTTGACATGTGCATGATTGTCCAAAGACTCGAACTTCATTGTCAGATAGAAAATTATCATTTATCGATTATAACAGCCACAATCCCATATGATCGTCTCTAGAAACTCATTACATGCACAAAAGTGTGATTACCCGAAATTAAGATGAAGTTGACATAGGATTTTACGTCTACCATCAGATCGCTAAATTGAAAAGTGTTACTATCGGGAGAAACCACTTGGGATTTATCATTCTTCTAAATATGAAAAGAAATAGCAGCACCAGCACCCAGTAGAGCTAAAGCATTTATTCAGAGACTAAGTAATATTTCCATTAGCTAAAACAGATGCCTCAGAGGGAAAAATGAGAAATGGAGGCAAAAAGATCTGCAATATTTCTGTAGTAAAGTAATCAAAGGCAAGGTTATCTACTTCATTAAAAATAACAATAGTTTCTGCAATATACCAACCTTTTGCTAAAAAAATATATGTTTAATGTAATTGTGAAGTGAATATATTCCCATTATACATGAAATATAAGAACCTGCAAATGATAAGCAAAAGCATTCACTTGATATTTATTATCTATTATCATACATAATACAAGAGCACCCTATAGCAACTACATGAAATCATCGTATAATTTTGAATTTGACTAAAACATCTTCCATCTTATCAAACTAACACTAACTATATGATTTTATTATATTATAATAAAATTTTCTTTATATTTTATTTTATCTATTATCATTTCAATAAAATTTATTTTAAAATTTTAAAAAAAAATTACTTCATTTTTATTTTTATACGGAACACAATCCGCTAGTTCTAATAGTTGATCACAGTTATCGAATGAGAAATGTTGGTGTTTCATGTCAGGAATAATTCACATTGACCTAAATTTCAGTTAAACTTCACTGATCCTTATATTATATGGCGACAGAATTTGTTTCAGTAATATTTTTTAAAACCACTCTGACAAGTCTCTAAAGCAAGTTCTTGGAATAAAGGACCAACGTGCTTTACAAGAAAAAAGATTATCGAGGCACGAGAATTCTAGCAAATGGAGACGATTCATCCAGGTAGAACGAAGATAACTGAATCATATAAGAACGAAAACAATGTTAAAAATACTTAGCAGTTCCGCAAATATAAAAAAAGCCTTAAATACTACGTTGGAACCTAAAAGACTAGGAAATCCATGTCTTTGTGGAGTTTCAACTAACACCCACAATTGCATACAGGTTTCACAGGTATCGCACGCAATAAACAGGGATTATTGATGATTACTTTTTCCCATGGAAAAAAACTCTCTGTGAAATTTCAAAAAGCCCTAAAGTTGTAGAAATGCTAAATCATGAAACTAATTTTCCATTTTATTTTACCTCTGTTGATTGTTGACATGAATCAGCCTCTCTGAGATAGATTCCGCGTGATGTAGGTGCTGCATATGAAACAGACTTTAAACTGAGAGCAACTAGTCAAAGCAAAGTGATTACACCGCAAGAATTTTACATGGGCATAGAAACAACCATTAATAAAACAAGAGCTACAAGTTCAAGAACTTGTATAATTTTTCATTAACAGCATGGTCCTTTTGAGGAATCAAATCAATACATGTATAAAATATTAGGAAAGAACCATTTAATGGTATAGCGTCAATTTTGACAAAAATAGAAAGAACTATTTTACCCACTTGATTTTCCTGATTGATTGATCTTTATTTGATACCAAACAGACGGGACATCAAGCAACTTCTGAATGTAATCATAGGCCCTACAGCCACTCATGTTAAAAAAGCCCAATTAGAGTCGACTATGTTAATCTGTTAAATAAATAACAGAAGCTCTTAGTAGTAAATCTAACTTGTCAACTTGCATCAACCCTTGTCCAGCAGACAATTTGTCTTCTGGCGAACCACCAACGGGAACTGATGTATTCTCAAGAGCCTCCCTTACATTATATGGACTCACAGGGAGCCCTTCAGCCTGAAATTTAAGTAACATTGGTTTAAGATATCAAACACATCCAGAAAAAAAATTAAAAAGAACTAAATTTTGAACATCACTAAGAACCTTCATTGCACTAATAAGCAGAGCAACCCCCCCACAAGCACATGGGGATGACATTGATGTTCCGTTCATGAACATGCGGCTTTGAAGAGTCCATGTAGGAACAGGGGCCATGGCACCACCAGCAGCACTTATACAAACTCCGAGATTCCCATCAGCTGTTGGCCCTCGACTAGACCTACATCACTTTCAACTTATGAGTTTGAGCGCAAAACTAAGCTTTATCAGGGTCCAGTGAAAAAAAAATTTCATGCAACATAGATGAAAACCCTGCTAAAACATGCAATGATCAATGGAAAACTGGATTATATTTTGGGATCATAATACCGCATACCAGGTGTATTCAAGACCTTCAGGAGGAGCTTCAACTAAATTGTGGGCCCCAGCAGCCATTGCAGGGGAAACATATGCCCCAACTCCAATAATACTAGATGTTGTACCTCCCGGTGCACCCACAGTGTTCAACGCTGGCCCATTATTACCAGCACTAGCTGATGAATATCAGCCGATGCTTGTTTACTACCTAAATGTTCAAATAAGTCGCTTGACATTTAAATGAGGTTATGACCTAGAGTAATGCAAAATGTTAGTTCAAGAACATGGATTATCTCACCTCATTTACAAGGTCAACAAAACGACCATAGTCTGGAAGCAATGTGGCTTCCCCATAACTCATGTTTATAAGATCACATTTGTGCTGCAGTACAAGTAGTTATCGTGAATATTCTAAGATTTAAAAGTTGACGCATCAAAAGTTTTTAGTGGAATGAATATTCTAATGATTAAAGATGAGGCATCAAAATTTACTGTGACCTTCCCCTTAACATGACATTATAAACACGCCCTACACATATCTAATGACTGATGAGCTGGAACTGACATGCAAGGGAAAAAAATGCCCGCGAAAATGAACTAATATGTACAATACATTTTTTTTTATATTTTTTGAAAAATGCAGACAGATGTTGCCAATATCCAAATTGCAGAAAGATTCCAAGGGGCCCCAACCAAACTGCCAATTCCAGTTTTATTGTCCTCTAAATATTGATAAAAATAATTGTTCTAAAATTCGGCCTAGGTGTCGGCCGACCGCAACGAAACAGTACTAGTCGGCTGGCCTAGGTGGTCTTGGGTGGCTCTAGGCAGCCCTAGGATTAAATTTTTATTTCTAGCTTTTTTTTGGGCTTTTTTTAACAAGTTTTTTGGGTTTTTAATTTAATTAAAAGCCCAATTAAAAAAATGATATTTTTTTTTATATAGGTCTTAAAAGGCCTAAAAAGAAATGTGATTTGTTGGATTGCCCTAACACATAAAATTCCATGTTAATATGTTGATACCATGGAATCCGCCTAACAACACTTAGTCTTCGTCTAGGTGGTCTAGCCATTAGGTGCTGGTCTGACGCCCATGAAAAACTCAACGATGAAGTTCACTAACTTTTTGGAAAGAGCCGCTTCAGTTATAAAGCAGACATAGATGACAAGGATAGATCCCTCTTAATGTCCTTAATCAGATCACATCCCACAAAATTCGGCATTGAGAAATTAAATAATTTAAATATTAGGCTAGCCGTAGTTGTCAAAGACAAGCGCCTCTCGCCTATTAGGGCTACTGCGCTAGTAACTTGTGATATAAGCAACATTAAAATATTAACTTTCTATTGTTACATGAAAAAGTGCAGCATATATTCCAGGGGGAAAAACCTACGTCCACAGCTGCAATCAGTGCTCGAACCAACCCTGTCCCCGTTTCCATTGAACCCAAGCGTGAGTCCCCAATTTTACATGAAATCAACTGAGCTCCAGGGGCAACTCCATTTAAAAGTGGCTCCTTGATGTTCGAACAGATATTAGGGTATAAACGCAAGTATGCAAAATAAAAACTGGATGATACGATTTACTAATGGTGCCTAAATAAAACTACCTTTGGATGGTAAGCAGCTGTGATACCAGCAACGTGAGTACCATGCGGAGAACAGTCTGTAACAATACTCAATACATTGCCTTCATCGTATATGTTAAGGACAAATGCACATGCATCGAATTTGCTAAAGATTTCGAATTTCCGTTCAATCCTATAATTACATAAGAGTCCATATTTCAAGGTACCAATATCACCAAACAAATAAAGACTCATGTGCAAGGGAAAAAATTGCAAGTGAAGAAAAAAGTAAGCAACTGATTATCTTAAATAAAATATTCAATATAAAATAAACTTTTCCTGGTGCCTCGTATGAAGAAGAGCTCTCAAGATATCACAGGCAACTTTTTGAATGGCTGGAAGATGGTGGATGGCTGCTCTTTCTGTATATTTCATTACAGAAGTTCATGATTTTAATAGGTGGTTTTCTATAGCAGATTTATGCTACCAATTTTACAGGGTTTGCTAACAAAATATGACAATGATTTTTAAAGTAGAATTTTACAATCTGTTGGCAAATATTTGTGCATGATTTATTTGACCAGATGCCTCGTATATGGAGACAACAAACAGCTGATCTACCTTCATCAGAATCTGATGTTTCATGGAGTCGAGAACAAACTTTTGAGGACCAGATTTGCATGTCTACTCCTATTCAAACTACTTCCTACTGTCCACACTAAATGGCCAGATTAAATTTTGAACACATGATTTCTGCTTGAAGCCATTAACAATGGCAACTAATTTTTTAATACACTAAAAACTAGATTTTCTTCCTTCTTGACTTCGCCGTTGCGGGATACAAGAATAAAAAAAATAGTGGAAAAAGTAATTACAGAGAAAATCAACATCCCTCTAAAGAAAGTATTGCCCTCTCCAGAAGACAACATAGTGGATGGAAGAGAGAAAGTGTGATCAACAAAAGAACTTCTCTAACGAGATAAATAGCGCTTTTGTTAGCTAAACAAAAAATTGATAACTTGGCTAACTTATTTTCATACATCTTGTAGAATATTATGCAAGCTTTACAAACTAACTCAAAACGTAAGCAACCCCCTTTTTCAGACAATTATCCATAGCTTGTACATGGTGTGTACTGTGTAGCCTGTAGGTATGCTTATTCCACCTCAATAGTTCATCATTCACTATACCATGCTATAATTTTACACAATAATAATTGCGGCATTATGTAATCATCCCATTTACTAAGATACACAAGAACAACCTGCCCAAATAAACGACAAATGTTTGCCAAATTAATACAAGAGCCTCAAAATACCGATAATTTGTTAGAGGAACAAAGTCGGCAAGCTTTCCACATCCTGATACATCATCAAGACTCTGTGTGTCAAGAGCAGCCCTCCATACTTCACCATCATGCCATACAACTGCATCTATAACAGGTCCTTTGTCGTCGTAGATCTAAATCATCAAAGCATGACCAAACATTAATAAGAGATAGATCCTCAAACAAAAATGAAAAAAAAAACAGTAGCACCCACACATCAATGAAATATCACTTACATCTGCCTGCTGGTGAAGAAGATCAACTCTATTCTGGAGATCTTCTCGTTCCCTTCTAAGCTTTATATCAACAACTTCAGTGTGTTTCTACAAGTAAAATTACTTGTATAAAAAATCTAGCATAAATATTTTCGTGGAAGAAAAATAAGGCGAGGAGTCCGTCATTGAATGTAAAATTAAAAATATTTCCATCGGTAAGTCACGAAAACAAAAAACATAAGGGAGGGGGGGTAGCAAAAATTTATTTCAGACATATGTGCTCATCTCCAATTGAGAAGTCTCTCTTTGATAAGCAGTATTAGCTGATGTGGAAAAAAATCCAACTGAAATAATTAGCAAAAACAAAACAAAATAAGTGCGGAAAATTTAACACCAAGGGCTTCAGTGTATGTTGTGGTTTTCCATCAACATTCTTGAACTGTTCTATATATTTAATGCACCATTTCACCCAAATCAGAAGTACCGTAAATTCATAATTAGATATGGTAATCAAATCAAATAATAACATGACTATCAGAGAACTGACAACCTTGTCAAATTCATTAAGCTGATTTACAGCTACCGCTACTGCTTCCTGATTTTTTTCATCCCATCTTTTCTTCCTCTCTTTCTGATACAAAATTTGGGGAGCCAAGAAGCATAGTTATGTAAATAGAGCATTTCCATTTGTCGCACATTATATCCCACTAACAATAATTCACAGAAATATGTCACCTTAACTCTGTCACTTAATGTATGTGTAAAAAGCTCATAGATCAATTTACAGCCAATGTGCCATTCTCCTGATGGATTTTTCCATGATGAATTTACTACCAAAGAAGCTCCTGTTACATTATCCAGAAACACAAATAAGTAGAATTGAATGAATGCCATATATTTCACCGAGGACCTACAAGTCAAGTCCATGCTATCCAAAAAATTTGACTTGGCAATCAAAAAACCAACCAGAGGTCCCACGAATGCACCCATCATCATCCGCCTTCACCACAGTCGATGTATCAACGTCTCCACTCCCAGTACTACCAAAAGAATTAACTTTTAAATTTAAGTAAACTGCATCAATTATCATTCAACGAGTGGAAATGGTTTTGAATCTCCACAATAATAACTCAACGAGTTAACAATTAACTCAAGAAAAAGTAACAAGTTAACTATTACAGAGCTTAAAATTAGAAGCCGTCCGGGAATTTCATATTACACCATCCAACCACAAAATTGTTGGAAAAGAATCAGTTTTACCATTAAGAAAATGACATTAAAAAAAAAACTAAAACATCGAACATCAAGCATAATGTTCACAAGCACCAATTCAAACTCTCAACCTTCCCTACATTATCATAAAAAATCCATTCACATACCAATCAATAATATCCAAAAGTTTCGGCTTTCCTTCAGAAGTCACACTCAGCCCAGCCGTTGCAGGGTCCACCCCAGAATCTAACCAAAAAAAAAAAAAAGCAGTTAGATACTCACAACTCAGCTACACTCAAAATTTTCCAGCAAACCAAAAGGAAAATAAATCAAAACTAAAACTTCTCAAAATGGACAACGAGAAAACGAACCAAAAATCGCAATAGACACACCGCGGCCGTCGTACTCCGGATGAGCTTCGACGAACCGATCAGCAGCGATTTCTCTCTTCGGCATAAGAGACGACAAAAACGTGGATTCATTCAACTTGAAATTACGCAAAGCTCCGTTGTCTTCACCAGAAGGCATCGCCTTTGTTCTAATCCCTGCGAACCTAAAATTCTTGCTACGATTGTTCGATCGAACCCGAGAATCTGTGGACTTTCTCACGCTCGAAATGGGCTTTAGCAGAGGAGAAACAGCGAATAGTGCCGATGCGTGGAAATTAGTGACATTAATTAATTTTGTTTGCATCAGAATGTGGAAATATAGAAAATATTCGCCAATAAATTAACCTAGAGGGGTATTTCGGGGATCTCGTCGGCGTCGGCAAAGTTGCGGCGGCGCAATGCAGGTGTTTGGGCGGCAGCTGAGGTGGGTAGAGCTCCCAATGTTGGTGGCTTAAATTTTAAATGACCTTTTCTATCCTTGCATCAAAATGTATTGACCAATGTAGCCCACGTATGCACGTGGCTCTGTTAATTATTTTTTAAATATTTAATATTAATAAAGATTGTCTACAAAAAAAAATTTAATTAAAAATTGAAAAATTCGTAATTTGATTTTCCTGTCAAATAAAAATTAGATTTTGATATTTTTTCCATCGAAGGCGTGGCCAACTAATAAAATAAAACTGACAAAAACGATTTGTATATTATTTTAATTTTTTATTTGTTCGATCTGGACTTCAATTTTTATTTTTTGAATAAAAAATAGTTGTATCAGAAAAATTCCTGATATCAAATCAGTCCGATCCATTTTAATCTTAGATGAATTTGGATACGATGCGTATCCAAAAAACGAAAACTATAACATAGTGTTTGAATTAAATGATTTGTAATAATGAATTTGACTTCCGTTATTTATTTATATAGATAAAATTGAAATGGACTTGTGTTTTGAAATTCATGTCTCGAATCGTTTTCAAAATCAATTTCATATCTTCAAACTTTTATGTCATTAGGCCAATTATCATAATATGAAATAAGGTATGGGAATTTACAAGTTATTATTATATAGATTCTTTGTTATCAAAGGGATCATATAGATCTAAAGTAGAATAAGAAAGTTCAAATTGCTCTTCGCCTATTTTATATAAGATAAGAAAGCATTGCCACATTGGAAATATTGTCATCGTGGTGAAGGCGCCTGCGCGAAGAGGTAGACAGCCAATTTTTGTCGCCTAACCCAAAATATATTGACATTTATTTCCAAATAGACAAAATGTCAGCTCTACCTTTCAATTTTTGTTGCACTTTCGCATTATTGCATATTTGAACCAACTTGGTAAAATAAATATATAACGTATTCAGGGTTCAAATGTTATACTTTATGGATGAGCCCACCCAAATGGAAGGTAGTCTCTTGACAGCAGCACTCTTAGTTACTCTCCACTTATATCATCAGTATCTGACTTAGCGTCGGATGAGCTACGCCGGGACACCCTCTCGGCCCCCTTCTAACGGTGTTCTTCATGATTTCAGGCTCAGGTCAAATTCGAAGTCTGCGTCTGAACTAGTGTCATTTGCTGGAATCGGACCCTAAATTTTCAGTGAGTATCAACATGTATTTTCGCTTGGTTATTGTAACACCCTGTTTTCACTAGGAATTTCGTAAAAAAAAAAAAATAGAAAGCAAATATCTATAAGATTTATTATGATTTTTGGAATATTAAGAAATGACGTTGCTATTCGATATCTTTGGGAAATTAGGTTGTATAAAATTTTCGACGAATAATTGTTGGTTTTATTTTAGGAAAAATTATATTTGGGGATTTGAGTTAATTTTGTAACTACCGGCTTGTATAGTTTAGTTCTAATTAAAAGTTTTATGGGCAAATTAATTGAGGAATTAGAGTTTGAGATAAAATAAAATTATGTAATGAGACTGTAAATTATATTTTTCAACCTCAACTTTCAATTTTTCGAAAAAGAGAGAAATCATAACCCCATTCTGCCGCAACCATGTGCCCCTCTCCAAAAACGCCTTGCACAACTCTACCATTGTCGACCCACAGCGTGTGGCCAACCTCTAAATTTCAATAGTTACAGGAATGCAAAATGTCCCAAACTGCACTAATGGAGAAAAATAATGATAGTCATGATGTTTCTTTATCTAATACTACTAAATGACTTTATCAATATAATTTAGTTCCTTTCATAAATATATCTTTCATCACTGGTTTAGGATTTGCTTGTTTGATTTCCTAGGATAAATTGAACTCTTTCTTAGATTATATTTTAGTTTTCTATTTAAAGACTATCTGAAACGTCCACTATTTTTTAACCTTAAAATCTTACTAAATTTTTTTTTCCATACATAATTTCGAAATTCACTATTTAAAATAACTTAACATTTCCATAAATCAAAATAATTTAACATTTAAAATCTCGAGTGCATAAAATCCTTAGATCGTCAATTAACAAAAATCATACTTCAACTTTTAACATGATCAAAAATAACTTCAAAATAAAATATAAAAATCTCTAATTAAATCATTAACAAAATCTTTAAAACTTTGACCATCAAGCTCATACGGAAAATAAAGTCCCTCAAGAGTGTACTCTCGGACTCGATTCACTCAAGCATCAACGCCTCCTTCAATATCATCATCACCTGCAGCATTCAAACCTAGTGAGTCTACTGACTCAGCACGTTCTAAACATGAGTAGCAAATAATACATATACAAGCACATGCATTAAAAATCATACTTTTATTCAAAATAAGCTAGCATAAATTTGTAAGTATAATTTTAATAATAAATCGTCAAATCATAAACCTTTCAATCATTTATCATTTTGGGTAAAGTTTGATCCTTGAAAGTAACTAGCCTTTATCCTCTAGTCGACTGATCAGTCTTAGCTCACCATTGCGCATGGGGATGAGCACAAGGCACCGACGTAAAATGGAAATACGATCGTTAGGCTCTCTCTGGGGCCTTTTCCCGTAAACGATATCTCTTTGGGGGCCTTCTCCCTAACGATATTCCCAAAAATCATATATCATATCGTTTATGCCACAGTCAATTCACATTCTTCAAAATATTTTTTTTTCTTTTTAATCATAAAATATCGTGTCCTTTCCACATTTGAAAAATATCATTTTAACAGTAAAAATTGCACAACTTTACCATAAATCATAAAATCTCATATATTCATTGTAAACATTTTAAAATATCATTTAACATGCGTTATGATTATTCGGGACACTTTCAAGCCTTTCGTACTACCCGGGACGCAAAATGACCATTTTACCCTTGGACCCTAAAAATCCCGATTTTGACTTTTTCTTACTTTTATCGACTCGAGCCTATTCCAAATCATCATATAAGCTTAAATTTTTCCTCTATTATTTTTCTTAGACGTAAACCCGAGACTTTCGATTTAATAACTTAATGACTAAACCATGAAGCATTTTTAACCCGAATAAATTCGAAACTTAATATTTTCTTCCCAAATTTTAAACATAAACTTTTCATCCCTAACCTTTAACATGACACCTTATCATGACACCTTATCGTACACCCATAAACATTTCTTAGACGTAAAATTAAGCTCCTCAACTAATTTCTCAATTCATTTTAAAATTTAATTGTATCCAGTTTTTAATTCGTATCGACTCAAAACTAAACCAAACTTTACCAAACTTGAACCATATCTTATTAACAGCTTACTAACCCCTTTTTCATCCCAAATCAAGCCAATTAAAACCCTTGAACAAACTTAGAACAATGCTGGAAAATTCTGCTCATTTTCGAAAACCCTAGCTTGCACAAACCGTTGATTCCTTCGACCCTAGCCCATGGCCAACCCAACCAGGCCCTGGCTGACCATATTAGGACCTAGAACACCCCTAGGGACCCCACTGGAACGATCCTATAGCAGCTAGCACACCACAGCCCTCGACACGTCATTTACAAGACCTGCACATCCCTACGCTCTCGACTCCAGCCCTACACTTGTACCAGCAGCCCCTTGATCCATCTAGGAGCTTGCCTAGCCTCTCTTAGGACCCTTGAACATGTCCCAACAGCAGCTAAGAGCCGTGCCCTCCTAGGAAGCCAAGTTCGAAATCCTAATCCCATGAAAACCCTATTTTTCGTTCATCATGACACCCTTCTTGGGACATCGGTTTTCTCGTATCCAAAACGCAGCGGAAGTTTAAAAATTTTTGTTTGACATTCAAAATAATTTTTGGACACTCGTATGGTTTAAATGATATAATCATACATAGGATTTTTAGTAAAATAGCTTTACTGAATTAATTCACTTGGCTCCAACTATTCCGGTGTTAGCGAATATGGCTCTTGTTGAAAATCCCTACGAACTTTCTTCAAATCTCCTTATTTATCTTCGAATCAGGTCTACGACCGGATTACTTGTTCCTCTTCTAACTTGCACTAGAAAATTAGAAGAAATTTTGCGTAGAGATGGAACACTAAAAACCTGGCACAACTCTCAAACTTGGAGTGACCGAATTTTTCTTGCTTTTAAAAGGGATTTCAAGAGCTGCTAGTTTTTCTTGCGAAATTCCCTAGCATGTTTCGAAAACGCTATGCCATAAGAATAAAAACTCTTATTATTTCTTTAGTCTTTCATTTACTTAATTAATATAATTAATTAAATAACTAAAGATTTTAAAATCCATGCCCAAATCATAGCCAATGTGTGTGTGTATTCAAAATACTTTCGGATGCCATTTTCTAAATAAGAATAAAAAATCCTTATTATTTTTTTCTAATATTTGATTTACTTAATTAATCACATCAGTTAAGTTAATTAGAGATTCCAAAAATGCATCCCATATCATGGTAAATCTCGATGCATATATTTTTGAGAATATCATGCAATATTATTTTTCTTTGTGTGCAAATTTTTAAAATCACGGTATCATGAATATTTCCTTATTGCATAAATCAATATCATATTTTACAAAAACTTAATGAGTTATATTTTAACTCAATTAAAATATAAATTGATTTTTAAAGTCCATTTGAACTTTAATAAATTAGCATGATGGATTTATACTCTTACAAGCCTATGATTCATGCTCCCATTACATTAATCTCATCATAATCTCGATCGGTAATCAAATATCATCGATGTGACAATTTCAACTTGTTTGTTATCATGATGCACACTTTAGTTTTGATATTACCAATGTCTAAATAAGGCAGGTGCACTTTCTTTGACTGTCTTTAGCAGTCAAGCTCTCAAAATTCTGTAAGCTTTTATTAACATTATTTATAAGCTTATCGATTGATCATATCAAACTTATTTCTTATAAATTCAACTCATAGAGTTCATTATCTCAACTGGAACAAGTAAACCAGTGCTTGTGTGACCCTCAATGGTTTAGGTATACAGCTAGCCGTGGGTTCACAACTCTTTGTGATTCAGACAATTTTTTTTATTTGGGCTTACCCTAATTTTCCCACATTCCACGTACAACATTTGATCATGAGAATGTCATAAACCATTTTATGATTAAACCCATCGAAATATGGTAAGAGCATCTAGTAGCATCACCCCATGATTCCCTAGGTATCACTGACAGTTCCTGCAAGAACCAGTCGGTTATAATTAACGTACAGTACGGTCCATTCATCTCATATATCTCGATCGAATTTCCAACCATTGGTTTATTGAGGGTTGCATATTAATTCGATAGCTATGTGATAAATCATGAAATATTCATAGTGTCATCGCATGCACAACAAAGAACTCCTTCCCTATTGTACATCCCACACTCTGACCAGAGATTTCATGCACTACTATTTCGTTAGATCACATAGGATATCTACACCCGTAGGTGAGCGGTGAATTCTCGACTACAATGCACTGACTCCTACACATTTCGCAATTGCACCCAACCTCGCCACCTTGTGACCCTCGCGGAGTCGGTAAACGAGTCAAAGCACAATCTTAGTATGTAGAGCCTTAGTGTTGTCCTGGGTCATAAGGACTAATCACGTACAACCACAACCACGGACTTTTCTTCTTGATGAATGATAACAACTTGGAAAGTACGAGGGAGGGTTGTTCAGTACAATTATTGTATGATTACTCATCTATATGATTGGATATCTCTATGTCCTTACCATGAAACACGATACACAACATCACAGATGCTAGTCTCAAGATCAAGCGTCCTTTATTCTTATTTTTAGGTGGCCGACTCGAGTAGGAATAAATTTAGAATATACAGTGTTTACAAATAAGTTTCAAGATCGAATTACGATTCATTTGTATTAAAGTATAATCAAGAACTTTATCTATGCTGATTGCATGTGTATACAGATAAAGTAAAATGAAATCATAAAAAGTTAAATTATATTATAATAAAGATTGTTTATTACACTTGAGTCAATAAATTTCCTAGCCAACCGTTGGCTTGTCGGACATCTACTCTAACAATATCACACTTGCCCTAGAGCCAACTACCCATAAACTTTAATCACATTGCTTCGCGATGCTTTTCAAACAATGGCTCTGGCAAGGGCTTTGTAAGTGGATCAACAACGTTATCTGTAGAGGCGACTCTTTCGACTGATATATCTTCTCTTCCCACAATCTCCCCAATGATGTGAAATTACCTCAGTATATGTTTGGATCGCTGATGAGACCTTGGTTCCTTTGCTTGTGTAACGGCACCAGTGTTGTCGCAGTACACCAGGACTGGATCAACTCCATTAGGAATAACACCCAACTCTTGGACGAAATTCATCATCCAAACTGCCTCTTTTGCTGCAGCAGATGCAACAATATATTCAGCTTCAGTGGTGGAATCCACAACGGTGTCTTGCTTGGAACTCTTCCAAGAGACAGCCACACAATTAAGCATGAATACAAAACTAGATATCGATTTCGAATCATCTTTGTCACTTTGGAAGCTAGAATCAGTGTAGCCTTCCAATATTAATTCTCCACCCCCACAGACCATGAACAAGTTCTTAGTCCTTCTTAGTACTTAAGAATATCTTTCACAGCTTTCCAATGCATTGGACCCGGGTTTGCTTGATATCATACCATACATGATACTACCAATGGCTGACGGATATGAATACATGTCATCTTCTCTATCTCTCCATCAGTATTGGGGCACATTGCATTAGATAAAGTAACACCACAACACATTGGTAAGTATCCTCTCTTGGATTCTTCCATAGAGAATCTCTTTAGAATGGTATCGATATAAATCGCTTGGGTGAGCTCCATCATCCTCTTTGATCTATCTCTATAGATATGTATTCTCAATACGTAGGATGCTTCACTCATGTATTTCATTGAGAATTTACTTGCTAACCATACTTTAGTTGATTGCAGTAATCCTACATAATTCCCAATGAGTAGGATATCATCAACATAAAGTAATATGAATGTCACTGCATCCCCACTAACTTTCTTGTACACACATGGTTCCTCAGGATTCTTAGACAAAACCAAATTCCTTGATAGTGTTGTCGAATATGAGGTTCCAACTTCTTGACGCCTGCTTGAGACCATATATATATTGATCTATGAGGTTTACATACCTTATGCAAATTTCTACTGATGTGTATTCCTCAGGTTGAGACATATAAATGTCTTCTTTGAAGTCTCCATCGAAGAATGCTCATCCATTTGTCATATCTCATAGTCATAACATGCTGCTATGGCTAGTAGTATTCTAATGTACTTAAACATAGCAACTGGTGAAAAGTTTCCTCATAGTCAATTCCTTGCCTTTGAGTATAACTTTTTGCAATCAGTCTTGCCTTGAAGGTCAATACATTCCCATCCGCCCCAAGCTTTCTTTTGTAGATCCATTTGCATCCTATGGGAACGATTCCCTTAGGTGGATCCACCAACGTCCAGACTTGGTTTGAATACACAGAGTCCATTTCAGACTGCATGGCTTCAAGCCATTTGGATGAATCAGTATCAGATATTGCTTCTTTGAAGTTCATTGGATCACATCCAACACAAGGCTCATCATGGCCTTGTTCATGAAAAAGTGTATATCTTGCAGGTGGTCTAATAACCCTATCAGACCTTCTAGAAGAGTGTACTTCAACTGCTGGTTGTTGGGGATTAGGTTCAACTTCTCCAGTTAAGGGAGTATCTTGAATTTTTTCAAGTTCTATCATCTTGCATTTTATATCTGATAGAAATTCCCTATCGGCAAAGGTGGCATTTCTTGAAACAAACACTTTTGCTTCATTGGGATGATAGAAATAATATCCAACATAATTCTTTGCATATCCTATAAAGTAGCATAAAATGGATCTACTACCCAATTTATCTCTCACTCTCTGCTTCACGTAAGCAGGACATCCTCATATTCTCAAGTAAGAAATTTGGGAGTTTTTTCCAACCATATCTCATATGGTGTTTTATCCACAGCCTTTGTATGAACATTATTCAACAACATTGTCATAGTTTCAAGCGCAAAGCCCCAAAATGATGTAGGCAATTCAGTTAATCCCATCATTGATCGAATCATGTCCATCATGGTTCGAATACGACGTTCAGAAACATCATTCAATTGTGATGTTGCTGGTGGAGTCCACTGTGAGAGAATCTCATTCTCTTTTAGATAACCCAAAAATTCAGCACTTAAGTATTCTCCACCCCGATCATATCGAAGTGTCTTAATATCCCTTTCTAGCTGTTTTTCTACTTCAAATCTGAATTCTTTGAACTTTTCAAATGCTTCAGCTTTGTGTCTCATCATGTAGACATAGCCATACCTCGAATAGTCATCAGTAAAGGTAATGAAGTAGGATTGTCCATATTTTGTGCTGACGCTTAGCGGGCCACAAACATCTGTGTGGATCAAATCCAATAGACTATATGCACATTCTATGTTTCCCTTAAAGGGAGCCTTGGTCATTTTTCTTTTAGACATGACTCACAAGTATGTAGATAATTTACGTCTGACAAGTCAAACATGTCTTCTCCCACTAGTTTTGTGCATCCTTATTTTGGAAATGTGACTTATTCTATCGTGCCACATTTGTGCGGGATTTGGATCATCTAATTTTCTTTTGTTTTTTGTTGAAATCATGTTTACTTTGGACATTCACTTATCATTTCCAAAATATTTCTGGCATAGATAATTTCTTATGTCCACTTTTTTGCAGTGACACAAATATGCTCTGACTTATCGAACTTTGTGGGCCATTTAAGTGTCCTTTGGAGTTTGCCTCTTATTGGGTTTGTTTTTTCTTTGTGAGGGACATAACATTTCTTTCCCTTACCTTGTGGGCCATTTTTTGTTCCTGCCAAGAGCCCAACTAGGAAACAACAATTTTCTATTTTATGGTGGCTTCATAAGTCATAAGTATATTGACTAGCTTTCAAGGCTATCATCAATCTTATTCAAATTGAAGTTCACTATAAACTCGTCAATTGAGGAAGAGAATGACAACAAATTAATGTCATGAAGTAACTCGTTAGGAATCACCTATTTCATGCTCACCAATTTCTCAATAGGCCCAATCATATGTACACCACGCTCATGGGCCAGAGCCCCATCTTGCATGCGTGTAGTCATGAGCTTTTAAAAGTGGTGTGTATCACTGTAAAAGTTTCATGCACCATGCAACTTTTGCATGTGTATTCGAATGTTAGGATCATCCAACATTTCTTCAAATTGTCCTACAGTTCATTTGATATAGAAGCGAGCATATTACACTTTAGCTTGCACACTATGGTCCCACCATCTTGTATGCATTGTCAGTTCAGCAATACTGACATTAGCGTGTATGTCATTTTCTCCGAATTTAGAACAATTATTCCAGTTAGTCTTGAAAATTAGATTTGGTTAGCTTGTTAATAACATAAATGAATTACATGACGAAATCGAAAATATACTGATATAGAAACAGAATAATGGTTGCTGATTATTTTAAAATAATTTTAAGATATAAAATATGGATTTTTATTTTATAAATTTACATCCCACTATTTTGACATTTCTACCATCCTTTGATGAAAAATGAAAATCGTATTTTTTTAGTGGGCACATAGAGCCCAATTAGACAATTATGATCCTGAATAATATCAGTGAATTATAATTTCTAAAAGGTAGAATCAATTGCATCCCTATACAACCTCTCTGTGTTTCGTCTCACGTTTAACAAGGACACAATAATATGATGTCGTTTATTTTCACGTGTCAAATTGACCCAATCATATCGAGTAATAGTGTACGGTCGCCATGAGTTCTCCCAATAATATGAGCCAAAGTCATGAGAGTTCCACCCAATACACATCATATGTCCAGTGGAAGCCACAGCTTTTCAGGCGTCCAGGCCTCCCAATAATATGAGCCAGACACTATCCGCGGGTAGCGTTCAACATGTAACCACGGTTGATGGAAGGCAATAATAAATTAAACTCCTTTAATTTTTACTTTTGGAGTTTGACATAAATTTTGAATCTTATTCAAAATGAGAGATTTTAACTTTAAAACTTGTCTCGTCATTTTAATTCAAAATCATGTGCCATGTTTGTATGTTTGCCGGATTCATGCAACTATGTTATTTAGTAATATACATACATACATGCTACTATATATATCATGATATGACAATCAATAATAAAAAAAGATGATCGATCACCAATACTATTAGATCCATGTGAGCCAAACATGGATCCATGACCAAAACCTAGGTGCGTGTAGGGATGCAATTGCAACTTATTACAAAAGCTTCCAATATTTTACGTGTCTTCATCTTGTGCTTCGGGCCCACCATCTTCCAGTCTTGATCTCCCACAATTTTTAATAATTACATTTAAATAGTCATGACACATAAGAGATACATCTCAAGGGGTGGGAACGGGCCATAAACCATGCCCACTTTAATAATATCAAATATTAAAAAAATGAATAAAACAGTAAAATATCCTAAAATACACCTAACACATTGGTCAAGGCTTTTGATCATCCTTCGTGCATTTAATATCACATATTAACATCAATTAATTAAACAAATTTAATTAACTGAATAAATTATGAATCTAATAATTTTATTATTAACCACCACAATTATTAAAGAATTTAATAAATTAAATAAATACCTTTATTTAATTTCAAATCAATTCAATAATAATTGATTTCTTGTAAAACATATTTTTACCATAAATAATTAAAATCATATTCTAATTATTTACCTTACAAGAAAATTATAAATATATCAAAACTTTATTTTAAGGAAAAATGAACAATTTTCAAAAAATAACAATTTTATCCAAAATTTTGTAAAATCATAAAATCGCACCCTAGGCCCGAACAATTCAAGCCCACGACCCAGCAGGTGCCCGAGACATTCCCGTGCAGCCGCCCGCGCTGCCCGTTCACTACCTGATCGTATCGGGCAGGTTGCGAGCAACATGTGCGCGCCCTGGGCGCACAGGTGCGCGCAGCATGCGGATGCTCCGCACAGCGCGCGCGCCCGCTGTGCGCACGCTGCGTGCGCAAAGGCGCCTACAGTGCACTGCCTGAAATAGTTTCGGTCAGTCTAATTTTTTTTTATTAAAAATCAAATTTTTATTATGCATCAATTTTCTGAAAATTTTCTTGTGTGGTTAGAAATAAAATATTCAACATGAAATAAACCATATGATATAGAGAACCCGTCTTTGATATCACTGTTGGGACATCGGTTCTCTCGTGTCCAAAACGCAGCGAAAGTTTAAAAATTTTTGTTTGATATTCAAAATAATTTTTGGACACTCGTATGGTTTAAATGATATAATCATACATAGGATTTTTAGTAATATACCTTTAGTGAATAATTCATTTGGCTCCAACTATTCCGGTGTTAGCGGATATAACTCTTGTTGAAAATCCCTACGAACTTTCTTCAAATCTCCTTATTTATTTTTGAATCAGGTCCACGATCGGATTACTTGTTCCTCTTCTAACTTGCACTAGAAAATTAGAAGATATTTTGCGTAGAGACAGAACACTGAAAACCTGGCACAACTCTCAAACATGGAGTGACCGAATTTTTCTTGCTTTTAAAAAGGATTCGAGAGCTGCTAGTTTTTCTTGCAAAATTCCCTTGCATGTTCCGAACGATATGCCATAAGAATAAAAACTCTTATTATTTCTTTAATCTTTCATTTAATTAATTAATATAATTAATTAAGTTAACTAAAGATTTTAAAATCCATGCCCAAATCATAGCCAATGTGTGCGTATCCAAAATACTTTCGGATGCCATTTTCTAAATAAGAATAAAAAAATCCTTATTATTTTTTTCTAATATTTGATTTACTTAAATAATCACATCAGATAAGTTAATTAAAGATTCCAAAATTGCATCACATATCATGGTAAATCTCGATGCATATATTTTTGAGAATATAATGCAATATTATTTTTTTTTTGTGCAAGTTTTTAAAATTATAGTATCATGAATATTTCCATATTTCATAAATCAATATGTTGGGATCGGGAAAATTCTCTAAAAACGTTGATGAGCTGCAATAGCTCGTGTTCTAAGAATGTATACACCGATGAATTAGATCGAGTTTGGTATTAAACCAAGCGGAAAACACTCGAAATAATCATTCGTTAAGAAACACTGTTATATTTTATATCTTGTGTAACTGAATGACTGGAAATAGCTAGGGATCAGTTCTGGCTTATATCAGTTCAGTTATGGACAGAACTGAACTGATATCAGCTGAACTGATCAAATCAGTTAATAACAAAAACAAGCAGTTAAACAGAAATAACACAAGATAAGTTTATGGATGTTCGGAGACTTCAACTGTCCTACGTCACCCCTTCTATCAACTCGGGTAGGATTTACTAGAAAACTTTTATCTATACAACACCTTGTACAAACCCATTCAGCTCGAACTTACCCACTGCCTAAACTGAACTCCTAGCACTCAAGATTGTAGGCAGCACCTCACAATCAGTATATTGTTTAATGTCTCATATGCAAAGACTATAAACACATTGTTTTACGTCTTTGTGTGAAGACTTACTCAACTAATATTTGAAGTTCAACTCTCTTGTATATGTATGAGTGATTGTGTGTAAGGAATTTATCCTTTACAGTGTACATCTAACATGTATCTTCACACAAGGGCTTGTTCTCTCAACTAGCTGATTTCTTCATGCTAACTGCCCATGCTTTGAATCCTCTTCAAAAGCACTTGTTTGATCTTCAATATGTTTTATTTATAGGCTCCAACAATGATATATACGTTAGATACAAGAATATGACCGTTTGAAAAGTTTCTGTACTGTTTCTGGGGTTGCAACGGTCAAATTCGTCTTGCTGGGCATTTTCCCGACTGGTCAACTCAACTGGTCGGTTCAAATGGTCGTTCAGTTCAGTTCAGCTGGTCAACTGCTGGTTCAGATCAGCTGGTTCGGTTCAGTTCAGCTGGTTTAGTTGGTCTGGTTTAGTTGGTCTGGTTTAGTTGATCAGCAGTTGATTCAGTTCAGCTGGTCTGGTTCAGTTGGTCAGCAGCTGGTTCAGTTTAGTTGGTCTAATTCAGTTTCAGTTGGTGTGCTGAAATCAGCCTAATTGATTTCAGTTTCCGCAGAACCAGTAGCTTCATCGTCATTTATCAGCATCTTAAACTTCGATTCAGATGACTTCTGAAGATGATTTGTAGATCTTCGTCTTATCTTTCCAACGCATACTGAATCGCCTTATTTCGATAACTGATCTGAGAGATATGATCAAAATACCGCAACTACTCAAACCCAACTGATTGCAGTTTTCGTGTGATCAGTTCGGTAATTCAACGATCAGTTAGACCATGATAACATCCGATTTTGCCCAACTGACGTGAAATATGACTTGTTTCAAATTGGGTTTTCTGATCAGTCAAGTTAGCGGATTGTCATTTGGATAATCCAGTTGAGAGATATCATCAACACTCCTAAGCTCGCCAGAAATTCAGTTTGGCTAAATTCAGTTTCAGTTTGCTTCTTGTGTTTGCAACATCACACATGAGTAAATATGTTAGAAATACAATAACAAATTTTGTTAACATCAAAATCAAGATTGCGAACATGAAATGTTCCAACAATCTCCCCCTTTTTGATGATCACAAAACTTGGATAAACAATCAACTCAACTAACATATTTCTCCCCCTTTTTGTGTGAATCAAAAAGTCATATTTTCAAAACATTTTAAACAAAATTTTCTTCCCCTCAATATCTAAAAATAATCAACTCATTAAAATAATAATGAAATCTCTCCATATATTTTTGTAATTTTGAAATTTATGAAAGAAGAGTGATAACTAACCAATTTTCTCCATGGCTCATTTTCTGCCGCAGCACATATGCTCTGCTTTCAACGAATAAACTGTATTTTCTCGAGCATAACTAGGCTGCAAATTTTAAACTGTTATAAACCTTTATGAGTCTAGTTTGCAACGCAAAAAGTGGTTTGTAATTTGGACACTCGAGAAAGGAGATATGTCATTTTTCCTACGGTTGCTGCAAGCTGCACGAAAATTCAGTTTTGCATGTATATGTTTAAAAAATCTGAAATTTTCGAATTTTAAACATCAAAATCAGTTTCAATGTTCATTCAAGAACAACCTGGCTATGATACCAATTGACAGGATCAATTAGGGTGATAAATCGTTGAGCTACAATAGCTCGGTTCTTGAAATATTGAATACCGATGAATTAAATAGGTTTGGTTTTCAAACCAAGCGGAAGACACTCGAAATAATCCTTCGTAGAAACCGATTAATCATTTTGTAAACCATTTAAAATATATTGAAGTTGAATGAGTAAAAATATTTGGTTGAAGAATTTTATCAAACACTTGGTATGCAATATTTTGGTATTTGAAGAACACATAAAATGCTTCAACAATGCATCTTTAAAAACAATGGAAATGATAAGTAAAGCAATAAACAAATAGACACTAATTTGTTTATGGATGTTCGGAGACTTCAAATGCTCCTACGTCACCCCTTCTTCCCCTTGGGAAGGATTCACTAGAAGACTTTGATTTAAACAACACCTTGTACAAACCCATTCAGTTAGGACTTACCCACTGCCTAAATTGAACTCCTAGCACTCAAGATTGTATGCAGCACCTCACAATCAACATATTATTTAATGTCTCATACACAAAGACTACAAACACACTGTTTTACGTCTTTGTGTGAAGACTCATTCAACTAATATTTGAAGTTCAACTCTCTTGTGAATGTGTGAGTGATTGTGTGTGAGGAATTTATCCTTTACAGTGTACATCTCAAATGTATCCTTACACAAGGGCTTGTGATCTCAACTAGCTGATTTCTTCATGTCAACTGCCCATATTTTGAATTCTCTTCAAAAGCACTTATTTGATCTTCAATATGTTGTATTTTTAGGCTCCAACAATAATATATACGTTAGACACAAGAATATGACCGTTTGAAAAGTTTCTGTACTGTTTCTGGGGTTGCAACGGTCAAATTCGTCTTGCTGGGCATTTTCCCGACTAATCAACTCTGGTCAACTCAACTGGTCGTTCAGTTCAGTTAGTTGGTCAACTGCTGGTTCAGTTCAGTTCAGCTGGTTCGGTTCAGTTCAGCTGGTTCAGTTGTTCTGGTTCAGTTGATCAGCAGCTGGTTCAGTTGGTCTGGTTCAGTTGATCAGCAGCTGGTTCAGTTCAGCTGGTCTGGTTCAGTTGGTCAGCAGCTGGTTCAGTTTAGTTGGTCTAGTTCAGTTTCAGTTGGTATGTTGAAATCAGCCTAACTGATTTTAGTTTGCGCAGAGCCAGTAGCTTCATCGTCATTTATCAGTATCTTAAACTTCGATTCAGATGACTTCTGAAGATGATTTGTAGATCTTCGTCTTATCTTTCCAACGCATACTGAATCGCCTTATTTCGATAACTGATCTGAGAGATATGACCAAAATACCGCAACTGCTCAAACCCAACTGATTGTTGTTTTCGTGTGATCAGTTCGGTACTTCAACGATCAGTTAGACCATGATAACATCCGATTTTTCCCAACTAATGTGAAATATGACTTGTTTCAAATTGAGTTTTCTGATCAGTCAAGATGGCGGATTGTCATTTTGATAATCCAGTTGATAGATATCATCAAAACACCGAATCTCGCCAGAAATTCAGTTTGGCTAAATTCAGTTTCAGTTTGCTTCTTGTGTTTGTAACTTCACACATGAGTAAATATGTTAGAAATACAATAACAAGTTTTGTTAACATCAAAAATCAAGATTGCGAACATGAAATGTTCCAACACAATACCATATTTTATAAAAACTTAACGGGCTATATTTTAACTCAATTAAAATATAATTTGATTAATAAAGTCCATTTGAACTTTAATAAATTAGCATGATGGGCTTATACTCTTATAAGTCCATGATTTATGCTCCTATTATATTAATCTGATCATAATCCCGATCGGTGATCAAATATCATTGATTTGACATTTTCAACTTGTTCGTTATTATGATGCACACTTTAGTTTCGAGATTACCAATGTATAAATAAGACATGTGCACTTTGTTTGACTGTCTTTAGCAGTCAAGCTCTCAAAATTTCTATAAGCTTTTATAAACATTATTTATAAGCTTATCGATTGATCATATCAAACTTATTTCTTTTAAATTCAACTCATTGATTTCATTATCTCAACATATACAAGTGAACCAGTGCTTTTGTGACCCTCAATAGTTCAGGAATACAGCTAGTTGTGGGTTCACAACTCTTTGTGATTCGGGACTATTTACTTTATTCGGGCTTAGCCTAATTTGCCCACATTCAATTCACAACATTTGATCATGAGAATGTAAGAAACCATTTTCTGAATAAATCTATCGAATCATGGTAAGAACGTCTTGTAGTATCGCCCCATGATTTCCTAGGTATCACTGATAGTGCCTGCAAGAACCAGTCGGTTACAATTAACGTATAGTACAGTCCCTTTATCTCATATATCCCGATCGAATCTGCAACCATTGGTTCATCGAGGGTTGCATATTAATTCGATAGCTATGTTATACAATCATGAAATATTCATAGTGTCATCGAATGCACAACAGAAAACTCCTTCCCTAATGTACATCCCACACTCTGGCCAGAGATTTCATGCATTACTATTTTGTTAGATCACATAGGATATCCACACCCGTAGGTGAGCGGTGAATTCTCGACTACAATGCACTGGATTCTGCACATTTCGCAATTGCACCCAACCTCGCCACCTTGTGACCGTCGCGGAGTCGGTAAATGAGTCAAAGCACAATCATAGTATGTAGAGCCTTAGTGTTGTCCTGGGTCGTAAGGACTAATCACGTACAATCACAGCCACAAACTTTTCCTCTCGATGAATGGTAACCACTTGGAAAGTCTGAGTGAGTGTTGTTTGGTACAATCATCGTATGATTACCCATCCGTATTATTGGACATCTCTATGCCCTTTTCATGAAACACGATATACAACATCACAGATGCTAGGTTTAAGCTCAAACGGCCTTCATCCTTTTTTTTAGGTGGCCGAATCGACTATGAACGAATTTAGAATATGCAGTGTTTACAAATGAGTTTTAAGATTGAATTACGATTCATTTGTATTAAAGTATAATCAAGGACTTTATCTATGATGATTGCATGTGTATACAGATAAAGTAAAAGAAAACCATAAAAAATTCAATTATATTAAAATAAATATTGTTTATTACACTTGAGTCAATAAATTCACTAACTAACCGTTGGATTGTCGGACATCTACTCTAACAACCCTATCATGTCCAGCCCTTAAACATGCACTTAAGGACCCTTAAACATTTGAAAAAACGTCCCTTCTCATAGCTCTACCATGGCAACCCCTTTGTGCATCGTAACCATGAATTTAGAAACACAAAAACTCAAGTTTTGTTCATGTTATGCCATAAAAACGAAAATAAAAGAATAATTTAAAATTTTTTCATGCAAACATGATTAAACACACATAATATGATTTGAATGGTGCAGAAAAAAAGGCTTAGAAATGTGCCTTTGCGTTTAAAACACTCGAAATACGAATACCGTAGCGGTGGAAGTCAGTGACGAACGAAGGACAATTTATATTTTTTTCCTACCTTTTTTTCTTGTCAAAACCCCACCAAAAACCCACCTTGGTATGCAAGGGAGTCAATTCTTTGTTGTTGGAAGGAAGAACAAGGAAGAAAATCGAAGAGCAAAGGAGAAAAAAATCAAAACTTCACTTGCCCAAGCCAAAGATCGGCCGCTGCACTCTATTCTTTTCCCCTTCAAAATCACGTAACTTATGTGCGTGTTTCGGGTGTGTGTGTAGGTTTTTAAGTGTGTGTGTGTAGGACTCTTTTAAAAATAATTTAAAAAGGTTTTCCAAACACTTAATTAATGGAATTAATTAACCCTAGTTTTAATTAATAAATTAGGGTCATTAAGATTAATAAAATCATTAGTCCTCAAATTAAAAGGTTTAATAATACTTGTTTCCAAAAAAATCCCTTATAAAATATATAAATTCCTTGCTTCCTCTAATTATTTTAAATTTGACCTTAAAAAAACAATAATTCTTAAAATATTTAAAATAAGTATTTTCATAACTGAAATAAAAATTTAGCTTTTAAATATTTAACACTTTAATCGTCTTCGGTCCTCCGTCCCCGACCAACCACCGATATTTGTCTGAAAATCTTTAAATTATGCAATCGAGCAAAATTACATAATTAATCATTTTTTCACTCAAAATATATCATTCATGCATCCAAAATCATTTAATTAAAAGATTTAAGCAATTTAATTATTTTCATATATGTGGTGGACTGATTTTCGGACGTTACACTATCATTAGCGTTGATATAGACAGTTTTTATATTTTTTTTAATAAAGTGGAAAACGAGATTTTTTCTCAAACTCTGACATCTTTTGTATTTCAGTTTACATCAGTTCTTCTCAGAGCCAACTGTTATGCCCAAGTTTTTTTTTACATCAAGCCTCCATGACACAGTGTTTTCAATGTTTGTGTCCCTTCTCACCACCCTTGTTGACGAGATAACCTTCCTATGCTGGAGTTTGCTGAGTTTCAAGCCAATCAGAGCACTCACATACCCAGAAATGATGAGAATGAGGGAAATAATCGGTTTGTGTCGCCTCATAGTCATGTCCATCCACATCAAGTTATATTCGTAGTAGTCACAAACGATGATAGTAGTTGGAATGCATCCTTCAAGGTGGATATCCTTCAATTTTTAGGTAAAGTGGAAACGAATGAACTAATGGACTGGAAAATACCTATGGATTTCATACTCTCACCGCCACTCGCTTTCAGGGTCGCTCCGTTGCTTGGTGGCAGCAACTTCAAGCTTCTCGATCTCGAGATGGAAAGACATTTAGTCGAGAATCACACACAATAGTTTTCAAAAATTAGGAGAGGAAAAACAAGGAGTCTTCGTCGCTCGTTCGTCCTTCTTTGCACCTCACGCCAACGATCGTATTTGATGTTTTAAAACGCAAAGGCACGTTTTTAAACTTGTTTGATGCATCATTCAAATCATATTATGCTTGTTTTACATATTTTTGCATGAAAAATAATGAGGTACAAATCGCTTAACATTTTGACTATTATTTTCAAAGTTTTGATGATCATTTACGCTTGTTTGAAAAATGTTATGATTCCTAAAGACACACTACCAATAGGATGTGTTAAAAGGACGGGAAAAGAGTCGTTAGGGGACAATATGTGTGCTGGAACCGAGCTTGTAAGGAAGGCAACAAACCTAGGGTTTTTTAGGGTTTCTCTTGGGGGAAGGCTACGGTTTGGAGGAAAAGAGTGCCAGGGCTCGGTCAAGGCTCAGGCAGGGGCCTATGTTGGATGTGACTCGACGCTAGGAAGAGTCCTAGCATGGATGGACTCGGTGGCTGTAGCAAAAGGGGAGTCTATGCTCACAAGGACTCTCACCCGTGCATGCGTCGGCTGGATTATTCAAGAGGGTGCGTGGCTCGGTTAGTGATGGTCTAGGATGGTTCAGTAGGGTATAAGGAGGATGGCCTGGGGTCAGGGCTCAGGCTGGTGCAGCATGGTCCATGGTGGCTCAATGAAAGAGGGTCGCGGCTAGGAGTTCATGCGCAAGGGTGGTTCGCATGGGCTGGGGCTGGTGCGCTGGTCCAGGAGGCTTAATGTAGGGTCCAGGAGGGTCAGGGTCAGGGCTGGTCGATGGTGGCTCGTGGTTTGGGTGAGGCCGAGGGTTCATAGGGACTTTAGGGCTCGAACATGGCTTGGTGAATGGAAGAGCTCGAACAATGGTCATCGGGGGTAAATTCATGGTTCACGAGGGTAGTTTAGGTATGGAAAGTCTATGCTTAAAGTTTGGGAAGAAAATATTAAGTTTTGAATCAATTCGAGATTTAAACACTTTGCAGTTTATTAATTGAGGAACTAAAACAAAAAGACCGAATTTATGTTAAATAAAATTATTAGAAGTCAAATGTAAGCTTAAATAAATATTTGAGATAGTCTCGAGTCAATAAAAGTGAGAAAAAGTCAAAATCGATAATTTTATGGTCCAGAGGTAAAACAATCATTTTACACCTGGATAGTACAAAAAGGGCTAGCAGTGTTCCGAAGAATCATAACATATGCTAAATGATATTTTAAAACGTTTATGATGAAAATATGAGATTTTATTATTTATGATAAAATTGTGCGATTTTTACTGTTAAAATGCTATTTTAGGAATTTGGAAAGGAAGCGATATTTTATGATTAAAAAGAAAAGAAACATAATTGACTGTGAGAAAAATAATATGATATATGATTATTGATATTATTGTGAGGGTGAAGGCCCCAAAGGGAGCTCCTTTACAGCAGAAGGCCCAAAAGGAAACCAAACGATCGTACTTCCATTTAGTCGGTGCCTAGTGCCCATCCTCATGCGCAATGGTGAGCTAAGACTGATCAGTCAACCACATGATACAACTAGTCACTTTCAAGGATCAAACTTCACCCAAAACAATAAATGATGAAAATCTTTATGATTTGACGATTTATGATTAAATTATGCTTACAAATTTATGCTAGCTTATTTTGAATCAAAGTATGATTTTAATGCATGTGCTTGTATATGTATTATTTGTTACTCATATTTAGAACGTGCTGAGTCATTGACTCACTAGGTTTGAATGTTGTAGGTGAGGACGAGAATGAGGGAGGCGCTGACGCTTGAGTAGATCGAGTCCAGCAGTACACTCCCGAGGGACATTATTTTCCGCATTAGCTTGATTGTTAAAGTTTTAAAGATTTTGCTAATGATTTATTTAGAGATTTTTATGCTTTATTTTGAAGTTAGTGTTGATCATGTTAATGGATAATATAAGATTTTTGTTAATTGACAAGTTAGGTATTTTATGCACTTTAAATTTTTAGATATTAAATTATTTTTGGATGTTTGAATGTTAAGTCATTTTAAATATGAATTTTGAATTTTATGTTTAAATAAAATTAGTAGGATTTTAAGGTTTAAAAGTAGTGGGCATTTCACTATATACATATAGATAAGTAAATCATGCATTTTAAAATGTCATCCAACCACTGATTAAAAATAACTGCAGTTAATTAAATCTTGCAATTTACTCAATTTCCTAGTCTACTGGTTTAAAAGAAAAACTCGAGAATAATACCACAAGTATGACAAATCAACAATGTATAAACAGATTCAAAAACATTTAAAAATATTGCTTAAAACCCATGTCTCATAATCATATTATGCGGAAGAAATACAAGGTCCTCGGATTTTCACGTGCACCCCCAGCTCAGTCTACTCAGTCTTTAGCGCTTCCAGTCTCCTCATCCACATGATTACCTGCATCAATCACCCTAGTGAGTTTAAAGACTCAACACACTTGAACCTTTATAACTAGCACATATACATAACATGCAACAGTGAAAAATACTATAAACAAAATAACTTTCATAATCTTCAAAAGCATGAACATAATCATAAACATATTCATATCAAGTCATGTCATATCGTATCATTATATACGTATTTGATACCCCGGGATGTCCCGGGTCATGGATAGTACCCGGGATGTCCCGGGCTATGAAGCCGGGCCATGGGTAGTGCCTGGGTCAGGAGGATGGATTATTCCCAGATCAGTAAGATGACAATCTGAAATCCGGATCTCAATCTGCTTGGGACATTGGGAGTATGACTTCAGAATAAGTAGAGAGGACAGTCAAAAGACCGGGCCATCGGAACACCCGGACTTGAACTACCCGGGATATGGGATGCCCGGGCTCTCATGAAAATGCCCGAGAGGCACTTTACCCGGACCACTCCGATAAACGTGCCACATTTAATTATGCCGACAAAGAAGGTTGTGTGCGGCCGACCTATCTCTGACACCAGTGCAAGTGGTTGACAAAATCAAGTAGGTCGGATGTGACTAGTATGAGATTTGACGTGTCAGAATAATAGGGTATAATCAGCCGCCCTACTATAATTAGTGCTCAAACACAAAGAACGAGGTCATCATTGTATATCCTACTATAAATATCAGGTTTAGTCTTTGCATTTACTCTCTATTCAGATATTAAATACTCATTTATTGTGCATTTACTATACCTTCTACACCAATCTCACAATCATTACTTGGTTACATTGGTTTCCTGCTTGAGTTGTTCACTAACTTAAGCATCGGAGTGGTCACGCCGGACATTCCTCCGGCGCCCATTCACGCGGTTACTCTCTTGGTTGCAGGTCCTCACATTAGTGCCCGGGAAGCTTTTGATCCAGACGTCCTGCTCTTATTTTTCCCAACATCTTGATAGTAGATTCGGTGGAGCATCCGACCCGGCTCATACATTTAACCCGGATCACATCAGTATTCATTTCTCTTTTTTGAATTCAGATAATTAGATGTGACTTTCGTATCAGTTTTATGTCGATAGATCCATCTACGTATAACAGGGTACCCGGCGGCGGGGACATCAACGACAGTTTTACCCGTTCACTGAGCCTTGGCCTTACATGTTCGTGTTCATGTTCGTATTAGTCACAACAAATTCACCTCCTTTAGAAACATGTCGTCATATTCATCACTTGAAAAATTCATGCATATACTTACATTTCCTTAAAACCAAGCATGCAAAGTGTTTTCCAGCGTTAACATAAAAATCCATGTTCATAATCAACATATACATTTTAAATATGCATTTTCAGTTGTCAGGGCACTGTCAGGACTGCTACATAACTCGCGTGTAAAATGACCATTTCCCATTAAAACTTATCAAACGACTTAAAAAAATCTTTTTAATCACTTCTTAGATGTAAACTCGAGCTCACACTTTAACTTCTATAATCTGTTTAAAGTTTAGAGCGGAGTCCCAGTTTTAACCCAAGTCAACCCGAAACTTAACCATAGTTCAGAGACTCCTAATTAAACCCCGTATGACCCAATTTAACCATCAATAACCCTGGACACATCGATATATCAACACCCAAAACGAGACATGCTTACTAAAAACATTAACCATCATGTACTGGACTAGCGCCTAGGCATTGGGTGCATAGCGCTATGGTGCTTGGTAAGCGCCTAGGTGCCCCATGCACCAGCGCTGCGGCGCTACAAAGGCTGAAGCTCAAGTGCTGCGGTGCCAAATGGGCAGCCTCACCCTGTGACCAAAAACCCCAAACCAACTTCGAAGTAAAAATCTACACCACGCCCAACCAGCCCGGATCATGCTTGAACCAGCCTCTCCTAGAACGCCAGTGACCCTCACTGAACTTCCCTAGCCGTGGCCCTCATCCCCATGCACTCACATACCCGTGAACGATCCCAACTCTCCAAAACCGAGCTACAAACAATGGAATCAATAGGCCTTAGACCATGACTCATTCCAAGTCCGATTGAAACCTGCTGTTGGAAGGGAGGATCTGGTGCGGCCGAAGTGAAGGAGTGAGGGCTAGTTTTTAAAAATAAAAAGAAGTGTATATATGGGCCTAGGTTTTTAAAATAGTGAAGTGTAGGGGGTTTGACCCAAAAATATACTAGCACAAGTCCATTAGGCCCAATAATACGCACGTAAAATATATTTTTTTGGTACGTTTTCAAAAATATTACCCGAACCCTCAAAAAGTCCTCCATTTTGCTAAAATTCGCCTATCAGTTTAAAATATGGTTCAACGTGTATAATATTTTAAAAGTGCCCACTTTCAAAAATTAGAAAATAAATACCCCATATATTAAATAATTAAAGTTAATTATTTAATAAAACATTTTTTCCTCAACTGTCCCTGATCTTCGTTTCTTGTTCGAGCGTGAAATACTGCTAAAAGCCCAAATAAATGCACTCTAATAAATTATGAAATACAAACATAAAATCATGTCCTAATCATGTATTTGATGCATTCAAAATAATAACTCAGACATTTTTATAAAACCCTAGATTTGCATGCAGTCAGGTTACGTCATTCAAATTTCTATACCTTATAATCCCCCCCCCCTCCCCCCAAATTGAATTTCGTCCTCAAAATTTAAAACTTACCAAAATGCTCTGGGTAGCGAATTCTCATCTCATTCTAGGTTTCTCAAGTCGCTTCCTCCTTCTAATGATTTAGCCACTTGACTTTGACCATTTGAATCACTTTGTTCTAAAGTCTTCTTTCCTGTCTATCCAGAATCTAAGTAAGTCTTTCCTCAAAAGCAGGTTCGGCATCAACTGCAGAGGCTCATAATTCAGTACATGCGAATGGTTCGATATGTACTTTTGCAGCATCGAGACTTGGAACACATTATGAATTCCCACCAGATTCGGCGGCAATGCAACTATGTAGGCTATTGTCCCAACTCTCTCGAGAATCTCAAATGGTCTTATGAATCTAGGACTGAGTTTTACTTTCTTGCCTAAATCTCATTACACCTTTCAGAGGTGCAACTTACACAAAGACGTGGTCACCTACTACAAACTCTAGATCTCTGCGCCACTTATCTGCCTAACTCTTCCGTCGGCTCTGAGTACTTATCATCCTATTCGGAATCTTGACTACTAGCTCTGTAGTCTGTCTGAAAATGTCTGGACCCAAATCTGCTAGTTCACCTACCTCATCCCAATAGATCGGTTATCTACACTTTCTCTCATAAAGTGCCTTGTAAGGAGCCATAACTATAAATCTTGATAACTGTTTTGTATGTAAACTCCAGGAGAGGTAACTTCGGCTCCCAACTGCCTTGGAAGTCGATCATGCAAGCCCTGAGTAGATTCTCCAAATCTGAATCACTTTCTCAAACTGACAGTCGGTCTGAGGATGTAAAGTTGTACTGAATAGAAACTTGGTACCCAATGCCTGATGCAAACTCTTCCAAAATTCAGATGTAAACCTCGGTACTTGTCTGTCACAATGGACACTGGAATCCCATGCAATCTGAATATCTCTCTGATGTACAACTCTGCGTACTGAGTCATGGTGAAAGTCTTCTTGATCGGTAGAAAATGTGATGCTTTAGTGAGTCGATCTACTATCACCCAAATGACATTGTATCCCCCAACGGTTCTGGGTAATCCTGTCAATCTATCATGGTGTTCTCCCACTTCCACTCGGGAATAGAGAGCGGTCTAAGCTTTCCTGCAGGCATCTGATGCTCTGTCTTAACCTGCTGACATGTCAAGCACTTAAACACAAAGCGCAAAATATCTCGCTTCATGCCCGGCCACCAATACAAGGTTTGTAGATCCTTATACATCTTCGTACTCCCTAGGTGAATAGAGTACGGGGTGTTGTGGGCTTCCTTCATAATTTCTTCTCGCAGTGAATCACCACTAGGAACCCATAGTCTGTCGCGATATCGAACTACGTCATCCTCGACAGAATACAATCTCAGACCCTTGGTCTCATCCCTTAGTCTCCACTTTTGTAGCTGTTCATCAGAATATTGACCTGCTCGAATCATGTCCTTCAGCATCGACTGTACCGTCACGGTAGAAAGATTAGGAGCATCGTCCATGATACAATGCAAGCTCGAACCTTTGAATCTCTGCTTGCAATGGCCTCTATACAGACAACTATGCAATCACCGCATTCTTCCTGCTCAAAGCATCCGCGACCACATTATCTTTTCCCGTGTGGTAGCTAATGTCGCAGTCATAGTCCTTCACCAGCTCTAATCATCTATGTTGTCTAATATTCAGCTCTTTCAAGAAGTACTTCAAACTCTTGTGACATGTGAAAATCTTGCACTTCTCCCCATACAGATGGTGTCTCCAAATCTTCAGAGCGAATACTACCACTATTAGCTCGAGGTCATGAGTTGGATAATTCTTCTCATGAACCTTCAGCTGTCTGGACGCATAGGCTATCACTCTGTCATGCTACATCAGAACTGCGCCCAAACCAAGCTTCGAAGCATTCTGTAAAGCACATACTCCCCTAACCCATAGTAATGCTTGATCCACTGTCCATTCCTTAAAGGTTCTTCATTCACCGCACTTGAGTTCAATCGCTCCATATGGTTGACTGATTCTATCGTAAAAGGCCCTGACCATCTCGATTTTAGCTTACCTGGAAAGAGCTTGAGGCATGAATGAACAACAGTACTTGTTGTCCGGCTCGAAGTCTCTGTGCAAGATCTGTTTGTCATGCGACTTCTTAGTCTTCTCCTTATAGATCTTCGAGTTCTTATAAGCCTTATTCCGGAATTTCTCCATCCCATTCAACTGAAAAAGCCGCTGCTCACCAAATGCTTCCATGTCAAAATTTAGCTTTTTCACTGCCCAAAAAGCTCTGTGTTCTAATTTCAGTGGTAGGTGACATGCTTTACCAAGACCAATCTATAGGGAGACATCCCAATAGGTGTCTTGTATGTAGTTATATACGCCCATAAGGCATCATCCAGCTTCATTGTCCAATCCTTCTGGTTTGTCTTTATGGTCTTCTCCAATATCTGCTTATTCTCCCGGTTAGATATTTCGGCTTGTCCATTTGTTGTGGATGGTATGCCAAGGTCACCTTATGCTTCACATCATACATATACAAGGGTGAGTTAATGATTTTATTACAAAAATGTGTACCTTCATAACTGATTATGGCCCTTGGTGTCCCAAATCTTGTGAAGATATTCCTATGAACAAACTTAGCAGCGACTTGCGCATCATTAGTACTACTGGTGTGAGACCCCGAAAATAAAATAGTATTGATGGCATTTTTGTAAATAACTTGAAAATATTCAATTTATTTTGATGCCATTTTCGTAAATAAGTTGAAAAATAATAAATTAATTTTAAGTGCAAAATGGTAATTAGTGACGTATCTTAGTCATATGAAGTCCAAATGATTTGAGATTTGGATATAACGTAAAACTCAAAGATATAGAAGTTTCATGTTTTGAGTTTTTGAAAATTTGATCTTTTGACTGGTCCAAAAGGATACATCGATGTTAAAATGTTAAATAGTATATATTATATTATTGTTTTGATCTTTTGACTGGTCCAAAAGGATACATCCACGATATACATGCATTGCATACCATATATCATTGTTTAGATATCTGTGGTATATATTGTGGTTGCTTCAGACTGAGCTTTGCTCACCCTAGAGGGGGTTGTTGTTGTTTTTGTATGTTGACAATGACAGGTACTCCTGGATATCAGGAGATCGGAGAGGGTGATTCTGGAGTGAATCACGGTTTGAGCTGAGGTTTATGTTTTGCTTCCCAGTATATATATATATATATATGTATCTATATATCGAGGCATGTCCCGAGGATATGAGTTGTTTGTATGTGGTTGGCTTTGATTACGTGTGGGCATGTTTTATGATATGAGATGAAATACTATTTTTAGTATTCAAATAAGATATTTTTGGGCTCATTTTAAAGAAAATTTTAACTCGTTTTCCGCTGTAATTAATTAACCCTAATCAAATTGTATTGTAATAACGATTAAGAGTTAAGGGCCCCACACAGAGTGGTATCAGAGCATAGCTGGGAATGCTCGATTGGGTCTTGTGTACACGTGAATAGGCACAAATGAATTGTACGTATGTGTTTGATTTATCTGTATTACTTGCTCCTACTTGATTTAGTTTGAGTAAGTTGTTGATGAGATTGATGATATGAGATGACAATTGTTGGGATCGATTAGGGGGGTAATCGTTGAGCTACAATAGCTCGGTTCTTGAAATATTGAACACCGATAAATTAAATCGAGTTTGGTTAAAACCAAGCGGAAGATACTCGAAATAATCCTTCGTAGAAACCGATTAAATATTTTGTAAACCATTTAAAATATATGCAAGTTGAATGAGTAAAAATATTCAGTTGAAGCATTTTATCAAACATTTGGTATACAATATTTTGATATTTGAAGAACACATAAAATTCTTCAACAATGCATCTTTAAAAACAGTGAAAATGATAAGCAAAAGCAATAAACAAATAGACACGAATTTGTTTATGGATGTTCGGAGATTTCAAATACTCCTACGCCACCCCTTCTTCCCTTTGGGAAGGATCCACTAGAAGACTTTGATTTATACAACTACTTGTACAAACCCATTCCGGAAGGGCAGCACCCAACTAGAACTCCTAGCACTCAAGATTGTAGGCAGCACCTCACAATCAGCATATTGTTTAATGTCTCATATGCAAAGACTACATACACAAGTTTATTGTCTTTGTGCAAGACTCACTCAACTAATCTTTGAAGTTCAACTCTCTTGTATATGTGTGAGTGATTGTGTGTGAGGAATTTATCATTTACAGTGTATATCTCAAATGTATTCTCACACAAGGGCTTGTCCTCTCAACTAGCTGATATCTTCATTCTAACTGCCCATGCTTTGAATCCACTTCAAAAGCTGTTGGTTGATCTTCAATATGTTGTATTTATAGGTTCCAACACTGATATATACGTTATACACAAGAATACGACCGTTGGAAAGTTTCTGTACTGTTTCTGGAATTGCAACGGTCAAATTCGTCTTGCTGGACATTTTCTCGACTGGTCAACTCTGGTCAACTGGTCAACTCAACTGGCCAATCAGTTCAACTGGTTCAGTTGGTCTGGTTCAGTTTAACTGGTTCGGTTGGACTGGTTCAACTGGTCTTCAGCTGGTCTGGTTCAGTTTCAGCTGGTTCAGTTCAGCTGGTCTGGTTCAACTGGTCTTCAGCTGGTCTGGTTCAGTTTCAGTTGGTCAGCAGCTGGTTCAGTTCAGTTGGTTGGTCAGCTGGTCAACAGTTGGTTCAGTTTCAGCTGGTGTGCTGAAATCAGCTAGGCTGATTTCAGTTTGTGCAGAACCAGTAACTTCATCGTCATTTATCAGCATCTTAAGCTTTGATTCAGACTTTGACTTCTGAAGATCATCGTCTTATCTTTCCAACGCATACTGAATCGCTTCATTTCGATAATCGAGCTGAGAGATATGACCAAAATACCGCAGCTGCTCAAACTCAACTGATTGCTGTTTTCGTGTGATCAGTTCGGTAATTGAGCGATCAGTTAGACCATGATAACATCCGATTTTGCCCAACTGACGTGAAATACGATTTGTTCCAAATTGAGTTTTCTAATCAGTCCAGTTAGCAGATTGTCATTTGGATAATCCAGTTGAAAGATATCATCAAAACACCGAAGCTCGCCAGAAATTCAGTTTGTGCAAAATTCAGTTTCAGCTTGCTTCTTGTGTTTGCAACTTCACACTTGAGTAAATATGTTAGAAACACAATAACAAGTTTTGTTAACATCAAAATCAAGATTGCGAACTTGAAAAGTTCCAACAATCTCCCCCTTTTTGATGATCACAAAACTTGGATAAACAATCAACTCAACTAACATATTTCTCCCCCTTTTTGTGTGAATCAAAAAGTCATATTTTCAAAACATTTTAAACAAAATTTTCTCCCCCTCAATATTTAAAAATAATAACTCCATTAACATTACAATGAGTTCTACCCCTATATTTTTGAAATTTTGAAAATTATAAAAGAAGAAGGATAACTAACCAATTTTCTTTATGACTCATTTTCTGCTGCAGCACATATGCTCTGCCTTCAACTAATAAACTGTATTTTCTCGAGCATAATTAGGCTGCAAATTTTATACCGTTGTAAACCTCTATGAGTCTAGTTTGAAACGCAAAAAACGGTTCGTCATTTGGACACTCGAGCAAGGAGATATGCCATTTTTCCTACGGTCGCTGCAAGCTGCGCGAAAATTCAGTTTTGCATATGTGTAAAAAAATCTGAAATTTTTGAATTTTAAACATCAAAATCAGTTTTAATGTTCTTTCAAGAACACCTGCTCTGATATCAATTGTTGGAATCGATTAGGGGGGTAATCGTTGAGCTACAATAGCTCGGTTCTTGAAATATTGAACACCGATAAATTAAATCGAATTTGGTTAAAAACCAAGCGGAAGATACTCGAAATAATCCTTCGTAGAAACCGATTAAATATTTTGTAAACCATTTAAAATATATGCAAGTTATATGAGTAAAAATATTCAGTTGAAGCATTTTATCAAACATTTGGTATACAATATTTTGATATTTGAAGAACACATAAAATGTTTCAACAATACATCTTTAAAAACAGTGAAAATGATAAGCAAATGCAATAAACAAATAGACACGAATTTGTTTATGGATGTTCGGAGATTTCAAATACTCCTACGTCATCCCTTCTTCCCCTTGGGAAGGATCCACTAGAAGACTTTGATTTATACAACTACTTGTACAAACTCATTCCGGAAGGGCAGCACCCAACTAGAACTCCTAGCACTCAAGATTGTAGGCAGCACCTCACAATCAGCATATTGTTTAATGTCTCATATGCAAAGACTACATACACAAGTTTATTGTCTTTTTGCAAGACTCACTCAACTAATCTTTGAAGTTCAACTCTCTTGTATATGTGTGAGTGATTGTGTGTGAGGAATTTATCATTTACAGTGTATATCTCAAATGTATCCTCACACAAGGGCTTGTGCTCTCAACTAGCTGATATCTTCATGCTAACTGCCCATGCTTTGAATCCACTTCAAAAGCTGTTGTTTGATCTTCAATATGTTGTATTTATAGGTTCCAACACTGATATATACGTTATACACAAGAATATGACCGTTGGAAAGTTTCTGTACTGTTTCTGGAATTGCAACGGTCAAATTCGTCTTGCTGGACATTTTCTCGACTGGTCAACTCCGGTCAACTGGTCAATCAGTTCAACTGGTTCAGTTGGTCTGGTTCAGTTTAACTGGTTCGGTTGGACTGGGGTTCAACTGGTCTTCAGCTGGTCTGGTTCAGTTTCAGCTGGTTCAGTTCAGCTGGTCTGGTTCAACTGGTCTTCAGCTGTTCTGGTTCAGTTTCAGTTGGTCAGCAGCTGGTTCAGTTCAGTCGGTTGGTCAGCTGGTCAACAGTTGGTTCAGTTTCAGCTGGTGTGCTGAAATCAGCTAGACTGATTTCAGTTTGTGCAGAACCAGTAACTTCATCGTCATTTATCAGCATCTTAAGCTTTGATTCAGACTTTGACTTCTGAAGATCATCGTCTTATCTTTCCAACGCATACTGAATCGCTTCATTTCGATAATCGAGCTGAGAGATATGACCAAAATACCGCAGCTGCTCAAACTCAACTGATTGCTGTTTTCGTGTGATCAGTTCGGTAATTGAGCGATCAGTTAGACCATGATAACATCCGATTTTGCCCAACTGATGTGAAATACGATTTGTTCCAAATTGAGTTTTCTAATCAGTCCAGTTGGCAGATTGTCATTTGGATAATCCAGTTGAAAGATATCATCAAAACACCGAAGCTCGCCAGAAATTCAGTTTGTGCAAAATTCAGTTTCAGCTTGCTTCTTGTGTTTGCAACTTCACACTTGAGTAAATATGTTAGAAACACAATAACAAGTTTTGTTAACATCAAAATCAAGATTGCGAACTTGAAAAGTTCCAACAATCTCCCCCTTTTTGATGATCACAAAACTTGGATAAACAATCAACTCAACTAACATATTTCTCCCCCTTTTTGTGTGAATCAAAAAGTCATATTTTCAAAACATTTTAAACAAAATTTTCTCCCCCTCAATATTTAAAAATAATAACTCCATTAAAATTACAATGAGTTCTCCCCCTATATTTTTGAAATTTTGAAAATTATAAAAGAAGAAGGATAACTAACCAATTTTCTTTATGACTCATTTTCTGCTGCAGCACATATGCTCTGCCTTCAACTAATAAACTGTATTTTCTCGAGCATAATTAGGCTGCAAATTTTATACCGTTGTAAACCTCTATGAGTCTAGTTTGAAACGCAAAAAACGGTTCGTCATTTGGACACTCGAGCAAGGAGATATGCCATTTTTCCTATGGTCGCTGCAAGCTGCGCGAAAATTCAGTTTTGCATATGTGTAAAAAAATCTGAAATTTTCGAATTTTAAACATCAAAATCAGTTTCAATGTTCTTTCAAGAACACCTGCTCTGATACCAATTGTTGGGATCGATTAGGGGGGTAATCGTTGAGCTACAATAGCTCGGTTCTTGAAATATTGAACACCGATAAATTAAATCGAGTTTGGTTAAAAACCAAGCGGAAGATACTCGAAATAATCCTTCGTAGAAACCGATTAAATATTTTGTAAATCATTTAAAATATATGCAAGTTATATGAGTAAAAATATTCAGTTGAAGCATTTTATCAAACATTTGGTATACAATATTTTGATATTTGAAGAACACATAAAATGTTTCAACAATACATCTTTAAAAACAGTGAAAATGATAAGCAAATGCAATAAACAAATAGACACGAATTTGTTTATGGATGTTCGGAGATTTCAAATACTCCTACGTCATCCCTTCTTCCCCTTGGGAAGGATCCACTAGAAGACTTTGATTTATACAACTACTTGTACAAACCCATTCCGGAAGGGCAGCACCCAACTAGAACTCCTAGCACTCAAGATTGTAGGCAGCACCTCACAATCAGCATATTGTTTAATGTCTCATATGCAAAGACTACATACACAAGTTTATTGTCTTTGTGCAAGACTCACTCAACTAATCTTTGAAGTTCAACTCTCTTGTATATGTGTGAGTGATTGTGTGTGAGGAATTTATCATTTACAGTGTATATCTCAAATGTATCCTCACACAAGGGCTTGTGCTCTCAACTAGCTGATATCTTCATGCTAACTGCCCATGCTTTGAATCCACTTCAAAAGCTGTTGTTTGATCTTCAATATGTTGTATTTATAGGTTCCAACACTGATATATACGTTATACACAAGAATATGACCGTTGGAAAGTTTCTGTACTGTTTCTGGAATTGCAACGGTCAAATTCGTCTTGCTGGACATTTTCTCGACTGGTCAACTCCGGTCAACTGGTCAATCAGTTCAACTGGTTCAGTTGGTCTGGTTCAGTTTAACTGGTTCGGTTGGACTGGGGTTCAACTGGTCTTCAGCTGGTCTGGTTCAGTTTCAGCTGGTTCAGTTCAGCTGGTCTGGTTCAACTGGTCTTCAGCTGGTCTGGTTCAGTTTCAGTTGGTCAGCAGCTGGTTCAGTTCAGTCGGTTGGTCAGCTGGTCAACAGTTGGTTCAGTTTCAGCTGGTGTGCTGAAATCAGCTAGACTGATTTCAGTTTGTGCAGAACCAGTAACTTCATCGTCATTTATCAGCATCTTAAGCTTTGATTCAGACTTTGACTTCTGAAGATCATCGTCTTATCTTTCCAACGCATACTGAATCGCTTCATTTCGATAATCGAGCTGAGAGATATGACCAAAATACCGCAGCTGCTCAAACTCAACTGATTGCTGTTTTCGTGTGATCAGTTCGGTAATTGAGCGATCAGTTAGACCATGATAACATCCGATTTTGCCCAACTGACGTGAAATACGATTTGTTCCAAATTGAGTTTTCTAATCAGTCCAGTTGGCAGATTGTCATTTGGATAATCTAGTTGAAAGATATCATCAAAACACCGAAGCTCGCCAGAAATTCAGTTTGTGCAAAATTCAGTTTCAGCTTGCTTCTTGTGTTTGCAACTTCACACTTGAGTAAATATGTTAGAAACACAATAACAAGTTTTGTTAACATCAAAATCAAGATTGCGAACTTGAAAAGTTCCAACAATCTCCCCCTTTTTGATGATCACAAAACTTGGATAAACAATCAACTCAACTAACATATTTCTCCCCCTTTTTGTGTGAATCAAAAAGTCATATTTTCAAAACATTTTAAACAAAATTTTCTCCCCCTCAATATTTAAAAATAATAACTCCATTAAAATTACAATGAGTTCTCCCCCTATATTTTTGAAATTTTGAAAATTATAAAAGAAGAAGGATAACTAACCAATTTTCTTTATGACTCATTTTCTGCTGCAGCACATATGCTCTGCCTTCAACTAATAAACTGTATTTTCTCGAGCATAATTAGGCTGCAAATTTTATACCGTTGTAAACCTCTATGAGTCTAGTTTGAAACGCAAAAAACGGTTCGTCATTTGGACACTCGAGCAAGGAGATATGCCATTTTTCCTACGGTCGCTGCAAGCTGCGCGAAAATTCAGTTTTGCATATGTGTAAAAAAATCTGAAATTTTCGAATTTTAAACATCAAAATCAGTTTCAATGTTCTTTCAAGAACACCTGCTCTGATACCAATTGTTGGGATCGATTAGGGGGGTAATCGTTGAGCTACAATAGCTCGGTTCTTGAAATATTGAACACCTATAAATTAAATCGAGTTTGGTTAAAAACCAAGCGGAAGATACTCGAAATAATCCTTCGTAGAAACCGATTAAATATTTTGTAAACCATTTAAAATATATGCAAGTTATATGAGTAAAAATATTCAGTTGAAGCATTTTATCAAACATTTGGTATACAATATTTTGATATTTGAAGAACACATAAAATGTTTCAACAATACATCTTTAAAAACAGTGAAAATGATAAGCAAATGCAATAAACAAATAGACACGAATTTGTTTATGGATGTTCGGAGATTTCAAATACTCCTACGTCATCTCTTCTTCCCCTTGGGAAGGATCCACTAGAAGACTTTGATTTATACAACTACTTGTACAAACCCATTCCGGAAGGGCAGCACCCAACTAGAACTCCTAGCACTCAAGATTGTAGGCATCACCTCACAATCAGCATATTGTTTAATGTCTCATATGCAAAGACTACATACACAAGTTTATTGTCTTTGTGCAAGACTCACTCAACTAATCTTTGAAGTTCAACTCTCTTGTATATGTGTGAGTGATTGTGTGTGAGGAATTTATCATTTACAGTGTATATCTCAAATGTATCCTCACACAAGGGCTTGTGCTCTCAACTAGCTGATATCTTCATGCTAACTGCCCATGCTTTGAATCCACTTCAAAAGCTGTTGTTTGATCTTCAATATGTTGTATTTATAGGTTCCAACACTGATATATACGTTATACACAAGAATATGACCGTTGGAAAGTTTCTGTACTGTTTCTGGAATTGCAACGGTCAAATTCGTCTTGCTGGACATTTTCTCGACTGGTCAACTCCGGTCAACTGGTCAACTCTGGTCAACTGGTCAATCAGTTCAACTGGTTCAGTTGGTCTGGTTCAGTTTAACTGGTTCGGTTGGACTGGGGTTCAACTGGTCTTCAGCTGGTCTGGTTCAGTTTCAGCTGGTTCAGTTCAACTGGTCTGGTTCAACTGGTCTTCAGCTGGTCTGGTTCAGTTTCAGTTGGTCAGCAGCTTTCAGTTGGTCAGCAGCTGGTTCAGTTTCAGTTGGTCAGCAGCTGGTTCAGTTCAGTTGGTTGGTCAGCTGGTCAACAGTTGGTTCGGTTTCAGCTGGTGTGCTGAAATCAGCTAGGCTGATTTCAGTTTGTGCAGAACCAGTAACTTCATCGTCATTTATCAGCATCTTAAGCTTTGATTCAGACTTTGACTTCTGAATATCATCGTCTTATCTTTCCAACGCATACTGAATCGCTTCATTTCGATAATCGAGCTGAGAGATATGACCAAAATACCGCAGCTGCTCAAACTCAACTGATTGCTGTTTTCGTGTGATCAGTTCGGTAATTGAGCGATCAGTTAGACCATGATAACATCTGATTTTGCCCAACTGACGTGAAATACGATTTGTTCCAAATTGAGTTTTCTAATCAGTCCAGTTGGCAGATTGTCATTTGGATAATCCAGTTGAAAGATATCATCAAAAAACCGAAGCTCGCCAGAAATTCAATTTGTGCAAAATTCAGTTTCAGCTTGCTTCTTGTGTTTGCAACTTCACACTTGAGTAAATATGTTAGAAACACAATAACAAGTTTTGTTAACATCAAAATCAAGATTGCGAACTTGAAAAGTTCCAACAACAATGATGTGTAATTGATATTGATTTGTGATATTCATCCTTTGATTTGTAGATGGATCCCATAAATGAAACTGCGAGTAGCAGTACTGAGAGAATGGTGGGACAATTTGAAGGAATGTCCATGGATTTAGTGATTGCTAGATTCCAGGATTTGAAACCACCGAAGTTCTTTGGCACGGAGAGTGCTAAAAAGTGCTGAAAGAGCATAGGCCCGGTTGAAGGATATCGAGCACCTATTAAATATTGTTGAATATTTTAAGGCTCGGCAAATGAAGCTTGCCCTTTATGAATTGAAAGAACGAGCAAAATTGCCGCTGAGATTGGACTGAAAGAGGCCGGGATTGAAGTCACATGGGATGTCTTCAAGGCCCAGTTTTTGGAGCAGTGTTCCCCTTCTTCTTATTATATTGCCCAAGAGAATGAATTCAAGAGTTTGTAGCAGGGAATGATGACTGTTGCAGAGTATGCTTTGAAATCCTCTATGTTGTTGAAATATGCACCTCACGTAGCTGCGAATGTAAAAGCAAAATATAACAGGTTTGTAAATGGGTTACATCCTGCTATTTATACTTTTGTCATTTCTAGTTTGCCTACGAGCTACGCAGAGGTCGTCTAAAGAGCAAAGGCAGCCGAAGCTGGACTAAGGCGAGGAGGTCCTCAGTATACTCCTTCACCTCCAGTGTTAGCTCAGCAGCCTACTTTGCGTCCGAGAGGTAGGAAATTTAAGAAGACTGGTTCTGCTGCTTCTTCATCTTCTTCGAGTTCCAGTGGATCCCAAAGAGGGAGTCTCGTGATTGCTCCTTATTGTAGCCATTGTGGAGGTAAACATACTATCGAGCAGTATCGAGGTATGTTTGGTACTTGTTATCATTGTGGACAGGAAGGCCATTTTTCTCGAGTATGTGTGAACAGGAGTACGACTTCTTCCCAACCCCAGCCAGGATTTAGAGGTGGCCCCAGTGTGATGAGACCTGCTGTTCCTGTCCCTTCTTTTCAGCAGTCGAATGTTCCACGATATCGAGGACCGGGTGGTCAGACTGCTCAAGTCCCTCCTCAAGTTAGAGCGTATGCCATGACCGAGGATCAGGCGAAGGAAGCTCCTGGTGGTGTGATTGCAGGTATTTGCATGCTTTGCGATTATCCTGCACGTGTTTTATTTGATACAGGAGCATCTCACTCATTCATATCTCATGCATTTGTTGCATCTCATGATATTATGTGTACTCCGTTGTATGATACATTGTCGATAGCCACGCCAGCAGAAAAGATTATTCTGTCTGAGCAGGTTGTGCATAATTGTGTATTGATATACGAGGATAATGTGATATTTCTGAATTTGATTGTCCTTCCAATGCATGACTTTGATTGTATTGTTGGCATGGATATCTTGACGACAAATCGAGCTACTGTTGATTGTTTTCATGGAGGGTTCGATTTCGACCTATCGATGGACCCAAATGGAATTTTTATGGCAAAGGTTCCAAAGCTAAAATTCCTTTGGTATCCTCTTTGGAAATGTTTCGACTTCTAACTAGTGGAGATGAGGGTTATCTTATCTATGCTATTGATGTCTCTAAAAAGGAGCCATCTTTATCCGATATTCCTGTTGCGAAAGAATTCCCGGATGTATTTCCCAATGAAATTCCTGATTTTCCTCCTCATCGAGAAGTTGAGTTTAGTATTGATCTTGTGCCGGGGACTGCACCTATTTCTAAAGCTCCTTATCGCATGGCACCTCTGGAATTGAAAAAATTGAAAGAACAATTATAGGATCTTCTCGATAAGGGATATATTCGACCGAGTGTATCACCTTGGGGAACTCCAGTTTTATTTGTTCGAAAGAAAGATAATACTATGCGAATGTGTATCAACTATAGACAACTGAATCGAGCTACTGTGAAAAACAAGTACCCACATCCTCGTATTGATGATTTATTTGATCAGCTTCATGGTACTTCTGTATACTCAAAGATTTATCTTCGTTCTGGTTATCATCAAGTACGAGTTCGAGAAGAAGATGTGCCTAAAACAGCTTTTCGTACCAGGTATGACCACTATGAGTTCTTGGTTATGCATTTTGGTCTCACGAATGCTCCTGCTGTAATTATGGATTTAATGAATCGTGTCTTTCGAGAGTTTCTTGACCGATTCGTTATTGTGTTTATTGATGATATTCTTGTCTATTCGAAATCGAAAAAGGTGCATGCTGAACATTTAAGACTGGTACTTCAAACTCTTCGTAATAGCCATCTATATGCTAAATTGTCAAAATGTGAATTTTGGATGGACAAAGTAGTGTTTTTGAGTCACGTCATTTCGAGACATGGCATATCTGTTGATCCTGCGAAGGTTGAAGCTGTATTGAATTGGCCGAGACCTACGAATGTTCCTGAGATCCGTAGCTTCATGGGTTTATCTGGTTATTATCGTCGTTTTATTGAAAGGTTTTCAAAAATAGATAAACCTATTACTCAACTGACACAGAAGAATCAGAGATTCATTTGGTCAGATGACTGTGAAGCTAGTTTTCTAGAATTGAAGACGAGATTGACCACAGCACATGTGCTTACTATTCCCTCAGGTACGGGAGGATTTGTAGTGTGTACAGATGCGTCTGATAAAGGTTTGGGCTGTGTTCTGATGCAACCTGGCAAAGTGGTTGTTTATGCGTCTCGTCAATTAAAATCTCATGAAACTCGTTATCCTGTTCATGATCTTGAATTGGCTACCATTGTGTTTGTACTGAAGATTTGGCGCCATTATTTGTACGGAGAAAAGTTTGTTATTTATTCAGATCATAAGAGTCTGAAATATCTCTTTTCTCTATCTGATTTGAATATGAGGCAACGCAGGTGGATGGATCTCCTGTAGGATTTTGATTGTAAGATTCAGTATCACCAGGGATCGGTGAATGTTACTGCGGATGCCCTAAGCCGTAAAGTTCATGATTTTGTTTTAGCTTCTGTCAATGTCGTCAAAGTACACGAGGATATATGTACTTCTGGTTGGACTTTTCACTCGAATTAGAATTCTGTCATTGTCTCAGCATTGCAAATTGAGCCGAACTTGATATCAAAGATACGAAAGGCCCAACAAAGTGATGCTCAGATCCAAAAGTCGAAAGAAATTGTATCTGCAGGACATCAGTCTGGATTTCAGATTGCGTCTGATGGTTCTTTACGACTTAATGGTCGGCTGGTAGTTCCTGATAATTCTGATTTGAAATCTGCCCTTCTTCGAGAAGCACATTGTAGCAAATACAGTATTCACCCTGGAGGCCGAAAAATGTATTTGACATTGAGACCTCAATTCTGGTGGAGACGTATGAAGAAGGACATTGCTGAGTTTATTTCGAAATGTCTTGTCTGCCAGCAAGTGAAAGCCAAGAGAATGAAACCTGAAGGATTACTTCATAGTCTTGAAATCCCGAAATGGAATAGGGAACATATTGCTATGGATTTTGTGACTCATTTACCTCGTTCACCCAAGGGCTGTGATGTTATTTGGATTATTATTGATCGGCTTTCGAAATCTGCACATTTTATTCTCTATGAGCGGATTTATCCTTATAAGAGAATGACCCGTTTATACATCGAGAATATTGTGTGACTGAACGGTGTGCCAGTCTCAGTTGTATCTGATCGTGATGCCAGGTTTGCTTCTAAATTCTGGGGTAGTTTTCAAGAATCTATGGGTGCGCGTTTGGCTATGAGTACTGCTTATCATCCTCAAACTGATGGCCAAACCGAGCGTACAATTCAAACGTTAGAGGATATGTTACGTGCGATTGTGATAGATTTCAGAATGTGATGGCAAGATGCTTTGTCATTGGTGGAATTTTCTTATAATAATAGCTTCCAAACGAGCATTGGTATGTCATCTTTTGAAGCATTATACGGGAAACGATGTAGGTCACCGTTATTCTGGATGAAATTGGTGAAAGACAATTGACTGGACCTGAAATGATACAGGAAATGAATGATAAGGTTTAGTTAATTCGACAGTGGTTGAAAGCTGCTCAGGATCGTCAAACGAGTTATGCGAATAAACGAAGACGACCCTTAGAATTCCAGAAAGGTGATAAAGTGTTTTTGAAAATATCTCCCTTCAGATGCACTGTCCGATTTGGCATGCGAGGGAAGTTATCACCTCGATATGTTGGTCTATATGAGATCCTTAATCGAGTTGGGGATCTTGCTTATCGGTTAGCATTGCCACCAGCTTTATTTGCCATTCATGATGCATTTCATGTTTCTATGTTGAGAAAGTATGAACCAGATCCATCACATGTACTTGCACCTGATGAGGTTGAACTCGATCCTTCTCTTTCCTATTATTGAACAACATGTTTGCATTATGGATCGGAAGGAGAAAGTATTGCGTAATAAATCGATTCCGCTAGTTCGAGTGCAATGGGCACGACATGGTGTGGAGGAGTCAACGTGGGAATTGGAAAGCAAGATGCGAGAATCATATCTGCACTTGTTTGATTATATTCAACCTGTTCCATTGTATTCAATGTATATTGATCCATTTACGGATTTTAGTTTTAATATGTACTATAACTGGTGACATATTATATGTTTGCCGATGTTATGTATATAGAGATGTTTGAGATTTCGAGGACGAAATCTTTTAAGTTGGGGAGAAATGTGAGACCCCGAAAATAAAATAGTACTGATGGCATTTTTGTAAATAAGTTGAAAAATATTCAATTTATTTTGATGGCATTTTCGTAAATAAGTTGAAAAATAAGGAATTAATTTTAAGTGCAAAATGATAATTAGTGATGTATCTTAATCATATGAAATCCAAAAGATTTGAGATTTGGATATAACGTAGAAAACTCAAAGATATAGAAGTTTCATGTTTTGAGTTTTTGAAAATTTGATCGTTTGACTGGCCCAAAAGATATATCGATGTTAAAATATTAAATAATATATTATATTATATTATATTAATATAAATTTTTTTAAAAAAACTTAAAGTTGAGGCGGTGGAATTGAATCCACCGCATCACAATTTTTCATTACAATTTTCGACACAGACGTGCGGGAGAGGAGAAGAAATACATTTTCATTTTCTTTTCGATCGTGCGACTTATCGGCTTATCCAATCGACGAACCGACATCAGTTCTGGGATCGTTGACACGAGATCTTCGATTTGAGGTATAAATTTTATAGTTTTGGTGATGTTTGAAATTCGTCGATTTTTGAAATAAATCCGATAAATTGTTAAATCATACATCAATTGAATATTGTTGAATATTGTATGATTTTAACGAAGAAGGGATGATTATAGTGATGTTATTTTGAATTATTCTCAATTTATTATAATTAGGGAATTTTAATCGTTGGATTGAGATTGAAGAATTGTTTGTCAGTTGTTATTAATTCTGATTATATATGTGGTAGAATAGCCAACAAGAAACTAAATTTTGAAGTCGAAATTGAAATATGTTATGATTTTGATTTGATATGAATTTTCAAAGTTTCAAAAGATATTTGAAACTTATATTGTTGATTTTGAATGATGTTATTGATTGAAATGAATATGTTATTGATGTAGATAAATTATTATACTGATATCTTCAAGTTACATCGACTGGAACGAAGAATTGAGGTATGTTGCGACTGACTAACATACGACATGTATCTGTATCATATGATATATATTTGATTGATTTGATTGAGAATATATGTCTATATGACTTAATTGTTGATTTGATGTGGCATACATGACATACACGTGGAGATATGATCCTTGGATACCTTGATATGATTGGATTTGATTCTAGGTTTTGTGAACAAGATGCTATGTTTGACATTATGTGGCTCTTAAAACATAGTCATCAGTGATCCCGCTGATTGATTGAGATTTGGGATTTGATAGCGCTTTTTTCGGCGTTATCATACGAGTATCCCTGATTGAGGCCGGTGTGCCAGCTCGAGCATTGATTTGACAACGATTCAATTGATTCTGATATATGCTCAGTGGATGAGCATTTGACCTGATACCTCCACGATATACATGAATTGCATACCTTATATCGTTGTTTAGATATATGTGGTATATATTGTGGTTGCTTCAGACTGAGCTTTGCTCACCCTAGAGGGGGCTGTTGTTGTTTTTGTATGTTGACAATGACTGGTACTCTTGGATATCAGGAGATCGGAGAGGGTGCTTCTGGAGTGAATCACGGTTTGAGCTGAGGTTTTATGTTTTGTTTCCCAGTATATATATATATGTATCTATATACCGGGGTATGTCCCAGGATATAAGTTGTTTGTATGCGGTTGGCTTTGATTACGTGTGGGCATGTTTTATGATATGAGATGAAATACTATTTTTAGTATTCAAATAAGATATTTTGGGCTCATTGTAAAGAAAATTTTAACTCGTTTTCCGCTGTTATTAATTAACCCTAATCAAATTGCATTGTAATAACGAGTAGGAGTTAAGGGCCCCACAACTGGTGGCAATCGCTTCCACCCATTTTGATACATATTCAACAGCAAGTAAAATATAAGATTGACCAAAGAAATGTGAGAATGGTCCCAAAAGTCAATACCCCAGACATCAAAAAGTTCCACCTCCAAAATATTGGTCAGTGGTAACTCATGGAGTCTAGAAATTTTGCCAACCCTTTGGCATCGATCACATGACTTGACTAAGGTATAATTGTCCCTAAACAAAGTAGGCCAATAAAAACTGAACTGTAATACCTTTGCTTCTGTTCTTGACGCTCCAAAATGGCCACCATATGGTGAAGAATGGCACTGTTCAAGAATAACTCCCGCTTCGTCCTTTGCTACGCACCTTCTAATCATTTGGTCATCACATCTTGAAAACATAGGGATCATCTCATAGGTAAAGCTTTGCATCATGAAAGAATTTCTTCTTCTGATGATAAGTCAAATCCGGTGGTAGTTCTCCTACAGCAAGGAAATTAGCTATGTCTGCAAACCAAGGGCGTGTGTTAGTTACCTTTAAAAGTTGTTTGTCTAGGAATGACTCATTGAAGCTCTTCTTTCTGTTCTTTCTTCCAGCTCAAAACGTGAAAAATGATCTGTTAACTTGATTCTCACAACCTTTTTTATCCTTAACGTCAAAGTCAAATTCTTGGAGTAGTAATATTCACTGTATCAATCTTGGCTTTGCATCTTTTTTGGCAAACAGGTAACGAATAGCTGCATGGTCAGTGAAAACAGTTACCTTTGTGCCGATAAGATATGTTCTAAATTTATCGAACGCAAACTCCTTTCGGTGGTGGTGTAATTCTGCTGGGCCAAATTCAAAATACGACTGGCATAAAAAATGGCCCAGAACAACTTTTCCATCATTTTTCCTAACACTACTCCAATAGCGTAATCGCTAGCATTGCACATAAGCTCAAAAGGCTCTTTCCAGTCTTGCACAACCATAATTGGTGCTGAAACAAGTGCCTCCTTAATTTTGTTAAATGCCTGAAAGCAATCATTGTCAAATATGAATGTGGAATCCTTCTCTAACAAATTACACAAAGGCCTAGTAATTTTAAAAAAGTCCTTAATATACCGACGATAGAACCCGGCATGTCCCAAAAAACTTCTGATGGACTTCACATTCTTTGGCGGTAGTAGGTTTTCAATCGCCACTATCTTGCCTCTAACCAATTCCATTTCTCTTGTTGAAATCTTGTGCCCAAGCACAAAGCCTTCTTGCACCATGAAGTGGAATTTTTCCCAGTTCAGCACTAAATTCTTCGCCTGACACCTCTGCAAAACAAGGTTAATATTATGCAGACAATGATCAAAGGAAGAACCAAATACTGATATATCATCCATGAAAACCTCCATGATCTTCTCAACCATATCAGAAAAAATGGCCATCATACACCTCTGAAACGTAGTAGGTGCATTGCAAAGTCCAAATGTCATTCGCCTGAAAGCAAATATACCATAGGGGCAAGTGAAGGTAGTCTTCTCTTGATCCTTTGGTGCTATAGCAATTTGATTGTAACCTGAATAGTCATCTAGAAAAACAATAATAATGATAACAACCTAGCCTATCCTGCATTTGATCACTAAATGGGAGTGGAAAGTGATCTTTTCTAGTCCCATCATTCAGTTTTCTATAGTCAGTACACACCCGCCATCCAGTCACTGGGCGAGTCGATATCAAATCATTCCCCTCATTCTTTACCACGCTCATACCTCTTTTCTTAGGCATTACCCGAACTGGTGAAACCCAAGGACTGACATATATCACATAAATAACACTAGCATTCAACAATTTCAGTACCTCTGATCTCACCACTTCTTTCATGGCTGGGTTAAGTATCCTTTGGTGATCAACATAAGGAGCATAAGATTCTTGCATCAAAATTTTGTGCATGCAAACAGTAGGAATAATTCCCTTTATTTACATGAGAACTACCAATAACATAAGGAATAGTAAAACTCCCTGGATCTTTAAGTTTTTGTGGTATCTTCTTTTGGAGTATGGCACTGCATTCTTCTGTTAGCTTCATTGTCTCAAATTCTTGAAGTCTCCTCTTCTTAGACATTACATCCTTGATGAACTTAGCATAGTTGGGCTTTGCTCCAATGCATCAACGAATGAGATGTTAATGTGTATTTTCTTGAAAATCTCTAGAAACTTCGCAAATTGCTCATCTAACACTTTTTTATTGAACCACTATGGGTACAGAATATTCACCTTTGGTAAAGGTTGTTGTTCAACTACTTTCTTTGGTTCTTCAACCTTCTCTTTCTCATTACTCTTGCTCTTGACAAAATCTTCTTCAACTATTATCTCCGCATCTTCGACTTCGATATGGTCTGGAGTTCCAGTTTCCTTGTCATTCCTCAGTGTGACAACTTTACATTGATCTCTAGGATTAAATTCTGTATTACTTGGAAACTGACCTCTATTCTGGTCCTTCACAGCATTCTTCAGCTGTCATATTTTTGTCTCCAAAGACTTCATTATGGCACTCGTATTACCTATGTGCATCTCAATGTTGTCAAGACGAGACTCGGTCTTTCCCATCCTCTTCCTTGATTCTACCACAAATGTTCCTACCAAATCTTCCAAGGATTGGTTTCTCCTCACCTTTTGGATTCAACACGTTCTTGTTTTTTGCATAAGGGAAATTTTCACGGTTTCTCCTCTTCTGTGACTACCATTTATACATCAAGCGTAGCTTGGGTTCCCTTATTCATGGCTACGATTTGAGTTGTCAATGTAGAAACTTGGGCGGTAAGAGATGGGTCCACAACATATACCCCTGCAGTTTTCTTCGTTCCAGATATTTCACTAGGTCACTGATAACTATTGATTGTCATCTGCTCCAGTAAATCATAAGACTGTTTTGTACCACCCGCAGCTACATATATTGTGGTTCTTGACTGCCCATTCAGACCATTATAAAACAGCTCTATCTGTACCCAATCTTCGAAACCATGATCCAGAAACTTCCTCAAAAGTTCCTTGTAGCGCTCCCATTCTTAGTACAACTGCTCGAACTCGCTCTGCCTAAAAGTTCTAATTTCAATCTTCAGTTGGGCAGATTTGGCGGGTGGGAAATATTTGGCTAAGAATTTAGTCGCCATATCTGCCCATGTAGTGATGCTCCCTAAAGGCAGTGATTGGATCCAGTTCCGCACGTGATCCCTAAGAGAAAACGGAAACAAACACATTCTAATAATATCATCAGATATATATTAATCTCTACCATATATGTAATCTCTAGAAAAGTCATCAAATGAAGGCGAGGATCTGCAGTGGCGGCTCCCGTAAACTGATTTTGTTGAACCATGTTAATCATGATAGCTTAAGCTCGAAATTGTTAGCGTTGATAGTATCCCGAGCAATGCCAGAATAATGTGTGTTGATCACTGGTTTGAAGTGATCTCTGATGAGTATAGCTTCTGGCGGGTTTCGTCTGTTGTCTTCTCTGATTTCGGCCATTGCTTGAATCTCTTCTTTTCTTGCTTTTCTTAATCTTCTTACAGTTCTTTTGATCTCAGGATCAAAGATAAGCACGACAATACTTTGTGATCTTCGCACGCACTGTCACACAAAGAAAAAAGACAAATCAATGATACTTTAATAAAATAAAAACAACTCTAAATCAAAATATAGACTAATTAGTAACAATACTGATATAAATTTAAAATTAACGCTCCCCTGCAACGATGCCAAAAACTTATTGCGTATTTTCACTCGCAAGCGCACGGTTGTCAAGTTTTAATAAAAGAGAGTAAAATATCGTTCTCATGAGAAGTGTACATATAAAAATATATCAGTGTTTGTAGTTAAAATAATCACGACTTTATCTAGAACAATCAATAAAAGGTTTAGTCTATTTAAAACTAATTAATTGAAAATAAATATTAGTCGTATCACCGAATTTAGGAAATATCAATGAGGAAAAATATCTAGAAGAATGATTTCACTTAATTTTCAGGATAACTATTTCCGGTTGAATTTATATTCATGAATTCCATTTGTTTAATAGCCAAGAGTACTTAATTATTTTATTCCAACTTTTCCAAATGACAAATAAAATGTATCCTTCAAACACTCCTAATAAAAATCCAAGTTCAAATGATATATGCAAACGATGATCTTACTTAAGCCACGTTAAAGTTATACGCCTTCCGAATAGTATAAAAATTTAATGTTGTGTCTCTAATTATCCATAATTCTAGTACATCTCCCGAGTTGTAGAATTATTATGATAACAATCAATTTATGGCCAGTAAATTGAAATCAGTTAGAGCTAGAAAACACAATTAAACTAACATGAATTCAATCATATGAACAACAAAGTCACAATTATCGTGTCAACGAAGCTACATTGTAATGTCCCGAAAATTTGAAGGTTCACGAGAACCACACATGCATGCAAGTTATTAAATTTCTTTAGTATTTTATTAAATTCTTTTAAAGCATTAAAAGCATGTTTATTTCATTAATTTGTGTTTACTTATTTTGTGTATTTTATGCATAATTTATTGCATGATATGATTTATTTCATGTTATTTTATAAGTTCATGCATTAGGGTTTCTAGGTGCATTTCACGCTCGAACGAGGAACGAAGATCGGAGAATTTTCAGGAAAATTATTTTATTACACGATTTATTGTTATAAATTAATTTAAAGCATTTTCAAGTGTATTTTTCAAAAATGGGATTTTATTGGGTATTTTTACCCGCATGATTTTATTTTCAACGGCACGCAAATTTTATCGAATCGGGGGACGTTTTGAGGTTTCGGCTTGTATTTTCAAAATCTTTCCAACACGAAATATTTTTTGGGAGTGTGTTTGAATTTAATGGCCTAGTTTTAAGCTTGTTGGACTTAAAACCTTTTTCGAACCCTTAATTATCATATTATGGCCCAATAATTGTTTGATTAACCATTTAATTATTATATAATAAGCCATTAACCTAAACCTAATGATTTTGCATAGCCGACACCCCCATTCAGAATCCCTCCCCCTCGGTTTCAGAAAACATCAGCTGTAGGCTTCGGTGGCCTCTTGTTTTGCCAAGGAAAAATTCATTCGGTTCCCTCACATCGTTCTTGTTCTTCCACTCATCAGGCACGCATTGTACCTATTGTTTTCGCATCATACATGTCTTATATAATGTTGAATGGTTTCTGCATGATAAAACTTTCGATCCAGCAGATATACATGAGGATTTATCGGTTTTGCTTGGTTTCTTGCACTTCCTCGATCACCACTCACATTTTTGGTTTTTGGTGCAATGGGCTGCTGTATTCTGTTAGTAAGGGACTGTTCAGATCGTATTTGTTGGAGTTTAAGTGCTGGTGTGCGCAGCTGGTTGTGTTGTGATGATTTAGGTGAGGGTCGATCGGGTAGAAGTGGTGAGAGGGTTCGATCCGTTCTTCCAGCCACACCAGCTGAGCGATGGCCTCCTCCAGCCCTGAACCAGACCTTGGTGGGTCTGAGTTGGGGTCTGGAACGGCTCGAACCACGTTGGAGAAACGGGACAATCGATCGAGCTAAGGCGAGACATTTTGGTCACGGTAGGAGCCTTTTTGGTGGGTCTCAGTTCTTAGGGGTCAGTCGCGTGCATGGGGCTGGTGGCTGGGTTCTAGGATGTTCCTTGGGGTCTGTTCTAAGTCCATAGTAGGCTGTCTCGTGGCTGGTACGTCGGGTTTGGCTAGTGGCATGGGTTTTAGAGAAAAGGAGTGCTCAAGGTTGCCAACTGAGGAAGGGCCGAGAGCTTTGTTTGTTTTTAATTTTTTTTAGCCGAAGATTTTTGGGGCGGTATTATAGTATTAGGGGCCTTTTTGTATTTTTAAGATATTGTAAAAATTTGAGAAAGTTTTGGTTAAATTTCGGATCGATTCGGGTTAAAACTGGGACCCGTCCAAGTTTTAAAACGAATCGGTTATGTTCTGATTTTGGCTTGAGTTTACGTCTAGGAACACTTTTAAAAATGTTTTAGGACATTTTAAGGAGTTTGGTAAGCTTCGAGTCAATTTTGGTCCAGGGGTATAACGATAATTTTCGGGTTTCCAGGGGCAAAATGGTCATTTTGCGTCCGGGGTGAGATTTTGGTCAAGACAGGGCCCTGAACACAAATTCATGATATTTTAAATGTTTATGCATCATGTTTACGATTTTTAAGCAATTATGATAAATGTGTTGCATGTTTGGTTTAAATGAAAAGTTACGTATATGCATGTTTTAATTAAGTGATGATTATGATTTTATTTTTGAAGGATGAGATTTGGTTGTGACTGACGATGTATATGTATCCGATAATATGAGATATGATGAGCTAAGGCCCGGGCTCAATGGACGGGTAATACTGTAGCTGATGTCCCCCGCCGCCCGATACCGTGGTTACATGTAGATGGATCCATCGATAGAGCTGAAAGATAGAGCTGATACGAAAGTCACAACTAATGAACTGAATTCAATTAAATGAAAAATTTATACGTATATGATGACATGAGATGACATGATTTGACACGAGATGATTTTTAACGACACGTTTATGTTATGCTTTTAAGTTAATGAAAGATATGTTGACTATGATATTTTTCACTGCTGTGTGCCCTGTATATGTACTTGTTATTCCTGGTACAGGCGTGTTGTGTCTTTAGACTCACTAGGCGCGTGTGATGCAGGTGAGCTAAACGATGAGGAGACTGGAGGTGTTGAACTCTGGGTAGGCAGACCTGGTGCGGTGACACGACCCGAGGACCGCACGATTTTCCGCATATTTATTTACGAGATTTGAGAGGAGTTAAACATTTTATATACGTGAGGATATGACGATTTTTACTCCTTTACGTTTACGTTTGATGTTGGTCATTTTAAACTGTGATATTTTTACTGCAAAATAAAGACGATTATTTTAAATGTTATTTTGTAATGGCGAGCTTTTAAAAAAAATTATTTTCGCATTTTTAAAAACGAGTAGACGTTTCATACATCATCCTCTAGAATTGAAAATTTAATTCATAACGAAATCTAAACTAATACCCAACATGTTTGAAGGTTTAAACATCTCAATAAAAGAATTTAAAGGGCGAATGAACTATATAACAAATCAGAAATGACGTCTCTATCCCCAGATTCGTCGTTTTTCATATTTGAGATCAATCCTTGCGTTCCAATTCCTTCTCCCTTGTATGCTCCTTATCTCTCACGTGATTGTTTTTTTTTTCCAAAAGTCGTTCTTATTGGAAACCCTATTTGTATCTTTTATACTTCGTCCAAACCCGTAAAATAAATCCCACAGATTTTTTCTGCGAAGATATTAGCGTCACGGCTCTAGTAAAATGGCGCCTAGGTGCCCGTAAATCGTACTCAGCTCCCAATCTTAGCGTCACGGCGCTAGTAATGTGGAGCATAGGCGCTACATGCATAAACAACCATGGCGATGTGGCGCTTGCATCTCTTCTTTCTCTCCTGTGAAGCCCCTTTCCTTGGAGTTCCGGTGCTAATCCATCAACATTTCAGCATAAAAACACCTTTAATCATCATCATTCATCCAATAATTTTTTACCTTCTACACGACAAAAAACAACAAATACCAAACATAATTTTGTCTGAAACTAACATAATTCAAATGGATTCTCATATAAATTAATTGCAATTCTTGCACTTATCAGGTTCATCGTCTTTTTCATAATCATTTGGGAAGCGTCGATTTGTTTCATGATGTGTTGAGAGTAATGGGGGTAGTTCTCAGTCCGTTCATGGACAGAGAGAGGAATCTAGAGGAGTGGTGTTTTCATTGTGGGGGACCTAATTTGATCAGACAGTGCACACAGACTGAGATCACTTGTTATGAGTGTGGCTGTATGGGCCATATGGCGAGGCATTGTCATAGTCTTTAGGGACATCGAGAGTCTAGGGGTGATAAAGCAATCCTCATAGAGAAGAAGATGATAGCCTCAGCAGTTTACACCACGACCTTCCGGAGGACAACCACGTATGCAGGGATCCTGTCCGCCTCAAGCACAGATGTATGATTTGACACGAGAGCAGCTAGAGGAGGCAGGAGAAGAGATGATAGCAAGTAAGTGTTATTTATGTCCTTATCTTGCTTATATTCTTGTTGATCTAGGTGCCTCGCATAATTTTATATCGTTGAGGTTTGTGATTGAGCATCTTATGTGTCGGTCTCCATTGTTTATGCCTCTTTTTGTTTCAACGCCCTCTTGAGTTGATATATCAGTCGTATCTAAGATACCATATGGTATTATTTTTTATGAGGGCTACGTGCTGAGATCTGATATTATTATCCTGGAGATGACTAATTTTGATCGTATTGTGGGAATTGATGTGCTAAGGAGGTATTGTATGACTAGTTGATTGTTATCAGTAGATAGTATATTTTTATATAGATCCGAGAGAGCATTTAATCTTTTATGGGTTCGTTTCTATCTGCTATACAGATGTCTCGATTATTGGAGCATGGGGTGGGAATAGAGGAGATACATGTAGTGTTTGATTTTTCCGATGTATTTCCTGAAGAGATTTTAGACTTCCCACCAGTCCGTGAGGTGAGGTTTGGGATAGAGTTGATGTCAGGTACTTCTCCTATTTCTCGTGCTCCTTACGGAATGGCACCAGTAGAGTTGAGAGAATTGAAAGCCTACTTACAGGACTTGCTGGACAATCCTAAAAAGAAAGATGGAACGATGCAACTTTGTATTGATCATCGAAAGCTAAATAAGGTGGCTATTTAGAATAAATATCTCATCCCTCATATTGATGATTTGTTTTATCACTTGAAGAGAAACTCAGTGTATTTGAAGATTGATTTGAGGTCATGATTTCATCATATATGAGTTAGCGAAGAGGATGTCCATAAGACTGTATTCAGGACCGGATATGGGTATTATGAGTTTTTAGTTATGTCGTTTGGGTTGACGAATGCTCCAATTATACTTTTGAGTTTGATGAATAGGGTATTTCATCGTTTTCTCGATCAGTTTCTTATTGTGTTTATTGATGATATATTGATATGTTCCATGAGTGAGGTTGAGCACATAGTAATTTGAGTTCGGTATTACAAGCATTGCGAGGTAGACAGTTGTATGTCCAACTCATTAAATGCGAGGTTTGATTGAGTGGTATTCTTGGGTCATGTTATATCGAGTGATGGGATTTATGTTGATCCAATTAAGGTAGAAGCCATGTTGCAGTGGTCTGCATCTACATCTGAACAAGAGATTCATAGTTTCTTGGGTTTAGCAGGTTATTATCGTCGATTTATCGAGGAATTTTCAAAGCTTTCTAGAACTTTGGCATAGTTGACTCAGAAAGATATGTGATTTCAGTAGTCTGAGGCATGTGAGATGAGATTTCAGGAGTTGAAGCACTGATTGATGACCACACCGGTGTTGTCAATCTCTATAGAAAATGAGAGGTTTTTGTTTATACCGATGCATCATTACATGATTTTGGATGTGTTTTGATGCAGGATCGACATATTGTGGCATATTTCCCCAGACAGCTGAAGCCATAGGAAACAAGGTGCCCTGTGCATAATTGGAGTTGGCGGCCATTTTCTTTTCCTTGAAGATATGGCGACATCATTTATATAGTACATCTTTTACGATTTTTATGGATCATAATAGTTTGAGATTTTGTTAACAGAGACAAAGTTCATTATGAGATAGAGATGGTGATTAAATTTGTTAAATGATTATGACTGTGAGATTGAATATCATCTTGGTCGATCCAATCTTACAGTTGACGTTGAGTCGAAAGCGAGTTGTATCGCTGAGGATTTGAATCATTTATCAGCTAAGATGATATCTTGTTGTTCCTTGGGATATGATTTTGATATCTCGACGATTCATATCCAGGTTTCTATCTTATTAGCTGAACCTGATACATATGATTGTATTCGTGAGGCAAGATATTAGATGAGAGTTCAGCGGTGGAAGGAGAAACGTCCACTACTCTTTTTTCTTTAAAATGTACTAGATTTTTTTTTCTTTTTAATTCATTCAACCGAAACACTAAGCATTTAAAATATGAATATTTTGCACCATTTAAAAATAAACCAACCAACTATTATTTGAAAATCCAAAAGAAAGTAATTCAAGCACCAAGTTGTAAAACGTCAACCAACCTAAAATAACATTATTTTAAAAATAAACTTAACTCTAACTTCCCCTCAAAAACCTCTTAGAAGAATCATAAGTCATAAAATATTTAAAGTAGCTTAAATCTTAAACATAATTTTACGGAAAACTAGCGACGGTTCTCGGGTTGTGTGCACCTTTAGTCCCACAAGATCAACCATCAAGACCTCCATTATTATCAAGCTCACATGTATCGATCACACCTATTGTGTCTATTGACTCAATAAATTTTAACCATAATAACAAGTAATACATATACATTCACAAGCAATAGTGAAAATACTTTAAATAAAATAGCTTTTCATGAACATAAACTTTAACGTTTTCTTTTCAACATATCATATCATATGTCCTTTCATCATATACGTATACGTTTTCATTTTTATTGAATTCAGATCCTCAATTGACTTTCGTATTAGTTGAAGGTCTGTGGATCCATCTACGTATTACCACGATACCGGGTGGCGGGGATGTAGAGCCCAAATTTAGTACACGTATAACCCATGTATTTATTTAATTGCTAAATTTTTTATTTAAGTTTAAAATGATTTATTGATGCATGATTTAGTAAATTGCATTTTTTTTAAGGTTTATGTGATGCACGTTAATTGTTTTATCGAGTTTCATATTTCAGGCGATTATTCGATGCGAGATCGAGGAAAGAAGACCGGTGACGATTGTGGCAATTTTTAAATGCGGTATTTTATTTTAAGTTAAAGATGGATCATTTTAATTAATTTATGAAGTTTTAGTCTTTTAAAGCCTAATTTATTTATTGTGTGATTTTAAGATTTTAAAACCTTTTAGAGATTTAGTGCTTGTGCTCTTTATTTTAATTAAGGGATTTCATTTAAAGGTTAGTAGGGATAGTATTTTAATTAATTTGTTAATTGAGTTAACATTTTAATTAGTATTTTGATTAGCATGGTTAATGGTATAATTAAGCAAAATCATTCCCTAATTATTTCTAACACACGCACACACACTTTACACACATACACACATACACGCATATCACACAACACACACACATACACATCCATTCATTCATATTTTTAAAAAGAAACCTAGGGTTTATATCAAGAGAGCAGCCGCCCCTCCCCTTCAGTTTCCAGCAAAGTTTTGTTGAATTTTCTTCAAAGAAAATCGAGCCACCCTCGTCCCGGATCAAGCCTCACTCCGTCTCCGCTTCGGTATCGCCGTATCGTGAGTTTTTCACATCATAAGGCACGCATATTCTGTTATTTCTACATCGATCTCGTCATATTATGCGTTGTGTCGTTATTTATGCATAAAAATACATGTATGATGTGTAGAAGTTTGAGCAATGATGTTTGGATCAATTTTGAAACAGATTTTGGATCACAAATCACGTTTTTGCTGTCTTTTCAAAAACTGCGATTTTTCGTTCGTGATTTTGAGAAAACTTTCAACATAAAAATTATAGAACTTTTCGATACATTCGATTTGATATAATATTTGAAATATTTGGATAAAAATTGAGTGAGTTATGGCTGTTTTCGTGGGACTGCTCAAACTGCATTTTTTCAGAAAATTATGTATTGATGCGTTCTTGAAGTTTTATTGTTGTAGGCTTCGTTGGGGATCGACAGATGATCGTTGCTGCGTATAGGTATGCTTAGTATGATGTTGGGTTGGTATTTGGGTTGCCAGGTAGTGTCGATAGGCACTTGAACTCATTAGAAGTCGTAAGTAGCGATTTTGGTGTCAAGTTCCGTGCTTTGAGTTGCATCGTGTCGTAGATTGGATGTCGTGAATTCAGGGTGTGTGTACGGGTTGTATCAAAGTAATAGCATCTTAAGATGGGTCTCGAGACGTCGGATCATCGTCCGTATAATCATGTTTAGAATGTTGAGCATCACATGTATTGAATTTTCGTGGGTTTGTTTTCACCAAGGGTACAAAGGGTACACGGACCCAGACCCGGACCCAGGCACGGGGTCCGTGCTTTTGTTCCTTCCGAAGTGTCATTTTGCCGAGTCTACACGGACCTAGGCACGGGGTCCGTGCCTTCCCTTTCCTTCACACGCATTTTACAGTACCTACACGGACCCGGAGCCAGACCTGAGCACGGGGTCCGTGTACCTCCTGTTTGGGAATAGTTTAGGTTTCCCTTTGAGATTGTTTTGGGGTTCTATACCATGGCTTAGTATGATTATTAAACGAGGTCAAGTCCCGAGGGATTTAGAATGTCATAAGCTATTTATTTACTTCGGTGGTGAGCACGAGTACCTACGTCTAAGCTATGAAAGATAAGTGTTTGAACTCATGTTAGTATGTTGCAGCAGCGGCCCCAAGCGAGATCCAACGAATCCCTCAACGCCAAGTAAGTATATTAACGTGCAAGAAAATATTTTCAAGTTTTTGAGGTATGCTAAATGTCTTGTGACCAAATTATGAATGGGTTTGGAAGTCGGTGAACGTGGCCAAGGATCTCTCCACCCCGTTAAAGCATGTACGGGTTTAGATCAGGATTGGAAAGCGTTAAAGCATGAATGGGAACCAATCCACCCGTTAAAGCATGAAAGGAGATCTCATGTATGTGGCAGTAGGATTCGTCCCTATCAGCCCAGTATTGTGGTTTAGTCTGATCAGACGATTTATGTTATGGGTCACTTGCTTTGAAACATGCCTCTACGCAAAATGATGAAGTTTAAGTATGTTCAAGTATGCACAAGTATGCAAGCACGTTTAAGAAAGTTTCATGTTATGGCACGTCTATGTATGTATGTACGTATGTTCAAGTTTATTTATACAAGTTCAAGTTCTCGTATGTATGTTCTATTTTAAAGCTGCATGTGATTTTATTACGTATTACTCGTTACTTCCAGTTTATACGTATTGAGTATTTAGACTCACTAGACTTGATCGATGCAGGTGTGGATGATTTCGAGGAGACTAGGGGTGGAGACCAAGGAGCTGGCTTGGACTGAGCGGGAGGTTAAACCCAAGGACCGCCATGTTTTAAGTTTTATGAATGTTTAAAATATTTTTAGTTACGTTACTGGTTATGAGATTTTAAGCAAATATTTTGGTGAACATTACTTTGAGATCTTTTGTTACAATGGTTGTGGGGTGAACGGTTTAATTTATTGAAATTGAAGTTTGTATACTCTTTTAAGAAAATTTTACTTTTCCGCAAATTTTGAATAGTAAAAGTATGGTACATTACAGGGGACATCAGCGACACTCTCACCCGTCAACTGAGCCTTCGCCTTACAAATCATCATATCATCATATCATCGTATTAGTCACAATCAATTCAGCCTCTTTCAACTTTTCATATTTCCATCACTTATAAAAATTCATGCACGTATAAATCATTTTTCTTTTAAACCAAGCATGCAACATGTCTTTTAGCAATAACGTTTCATCATAAAATTCCATAAACATTTAAAATAAACGTTTTAACATGTATTACAACATTCAGGACACTGCTAGGACGTCTAACAATTTTTAGTGTAAAATGACAGTTTTACCCCTAGAGTTATAATTTTCCATAATTATCCCTAGACCTCGTAACGACGTCCCAAATCATTCCAAACTTAACCTATTACCTTAAAACACTACCTTAAATATTCCTTAATCTTAAAATTTAGCTTTTTCGATAATTTATTCGATTCGTTTTTAAACTTAGACATTGAAACGTCCTCGACTTTTTTTATTACTAATAAACTAAAAAATTACTAACCATAATAAGTGAACATAATCATAAATCATAATAAATTAACAACTAAAATCTCAAGAAAGTAAAATAAATCTCTAAATCGTCAACTAGCCAAATATCCTACATCGAACTTTAAAAATATCAACTAAAATTAACATAAAACATAAAAATATCTCTAATAAAATCATTAACATAAATATTTTAACAACCAATAAATCTAGTAAAATAAATCGATTAAGCGAGATCAACAAGTTATTGAAAATCTTCTAAATCTTTCTATCTAACAAACTAGTGCAGAAATAAAAGGTCCTCGGGAGTGTACTGCAGCACTCGATCCACTCAAACGTCAGCGTCTCCTCAAATCATCAAATCCTGCATCATACAAACCTAGTGAATCTAAAAACTCAGCGCGTTCTAAATATGATTAGCAAACACATGTACATCCACATGCATTTAAAAATCATATTTTTATTTAAAATATCTTTTAAACATAAATAAACCATTTAAAATAGCTTTTAAGTATAAATAAATTATATATGATAAAATCATTTTAATCGTAAAACTTTCAATCCTTTATCATTTTAGGTGAAGTTTGATCCTCGAAAGTGACTAGCTTTTATCCTTTGGTCGACTGATCAATCTTCAGCTCCACATGGCCCATGGGGCCAGCACTAGGCTCCGCTGTGGAAATACGATCGTGGGGTCCTCTGGGGTCCTTTTCCCGTAAACGAGGTCCCTTTAGGACCTTGTCCCTCACGACATCCTCACAAAATTGTAAGTTCACCGTTACTTCTTAAAACGAATCCCCCACATATTATATATCATATATAATTTGTCACAGTCAATTCACATTCCTAAAACAAAAAATTCCTTTTCTTTTAAAAGCATAAAATAGCATAACTTTCCAAACTTAGCATTTTAACAGTAAAAATTGCACAGCTTTACCATAAATCATAAAATATCATATTTTCATCAAAATCGTCATTTTAAATCATATAACATGCATTATGATACTTCGGGACGCTACCAAGCTTTTACGTATTACCCAATTATAAAATGATTGTTTTGCCCCTAGACGTAAAAATTCTTGATTTTTAATCTTTTTCTTACTTTTAATGACACGAGCTTATCCCAAATAATTATTTAAGCTTAAATCTAATTTTTTATAATTTTATTCAGCTTAATTCAAGGCTTTTCATTTAATTATCTAATTAATAATTTGTGAGGCGTTTAATTCCCGAATAAATTCAAAACTTAATATTTTCTTCTCAAATTTTAAATAAAGACTTTTTAATTCCTAATCTACCCTTGTGAGCCATGAACCACCCCCGTGGACCCATGGTTCCCTTTTTTATTCTTTAATCCGAAATATTGACCCATTATAGAACTCACCGAGCCATCTCCTTATTCCACCGAGTCTTGGTCAAGCCACCTCGAGTCAGACCCTAGCCAACCCACCCAGGCACCCTACTGTCCAACCCTGACCCTTAGAACCAGGCCCTAGCTTGCGCAAATCACCCTGGACTGAAGACACAAAGCAGCGCGAGTTGCCTTCCCTCACTAGGACTCCTCTTGCTCGAGCCACCACCGAGCACACCTGACCCTTACTGACCCTGGACCACACCCTGACCCAACCAAGCCCCTGACCAGTGCCGTGAGCCATCTGAAGTGAGAACAGCATCCGCGCGCTTCCTAAGCTTTCTCACGTTTTGCTCGAGCCCCGTTGAGCCACCCTGCACAGCCCCATGACACGAACCCTGACAACCTCCCTGGGACCCTATTGGACCAGTGTATCTAGCCTAACCCTCGCCCAGCACCTTAATAAACCAATCCAACACACTCATGCCATGGGAAGGGTCCTAGCCCGATAGGGCTCTTCCTACTAGAACTCTTCCTAACCCTGACCCACGTCCAGCCCGGGCCCCAACCCAAGCCCTGGTCAAGCCGTGAGCCCCCATGCACAAAGTCGAGCCACCTAGTTCAAGCCAACATGTGAGTTGTCCTAGAAAAACCCTTGGTCCTTCTTCCCTTGTCATGACTCGGTTCCAGCGTTGTTTTCCTTTAAAATTATCATGTTTTAACCCTATTTTATGTTGCGTTGGTAGCGTACTCATTGGAGATCATACCACTTTCATATATACGTAAAATGTTCAACTCTTTTGAAAATATTTGACAAAACGTTTAAACCATCGAACATAAATATTTTTCATGCAAAAAAAATTGAAACCATGCATAATACGATTTGAATGATGCTTCAAAAAGTCTGGAAAACAGTGTCTTTACGTTTATAACCCTCGGATATTCAATCGTTGGCGAGGGTGCGAAGTTGGACGATCGGACGACGAAGAATCCTAGCTTTTTCTCCTTCTTTTATTTTCAAAAATTAAGTGTGTGAAAGTGTGTTTTTCGGCTGATATGGTGTAACGCCCCGAAAATTTAAAGATCCACGCGAACCACATGCATTTGAATTATTAAATTCTCATGTATTTTAAGTACATATTTTAATTGTATTAATTAATTATGTTGTGCATTTTGACATGTTTAAAATATATTTTTCTACATGATTGCATTAAAATGTATTTTTAAAGCTTATTCGAGTTGCGATCGAGGAACGGAGATCGATGCTGAAAAATAGAAAATATTTTTATTGGTTAATTGTTTTTAATTATTTAAATTAAGGGTGATGCTTTTTCTTATTTTTGAAAATAAGGGGTTTTGAGATGATTTTATACGCCGGGACGTAATTTTTATCGGTGTTTGATTTTCATCAAAAATACAAACGTAATGGCAACCCGGCTAATAAATTCACAAACTTATTTAAGAAAAATTATTTTTAATATTTTAATTAAATACTAATTAAGCACTAATGAGCCTAATTATATGCTTAATGGGTCTAAGCCTAATTAGTAATTAATTAACTATAAAATATATTAAAGACCCTCCCTAAACCTCATACTTTGACACGCCTCTTTTCTGAAATTGCACCCACCAAAACACACGGCACACTCACACAATTGAAAGTGGATTTTCGGAAAAAGCTCAAGGGAAATTCAAGACAAGGTTCTTGTCCGTTCTTCGACGTCAACGGATTTTCGTGCGTATATAACGCAAAGGCACGCCATATTCTCCTTTTACTCATCATCACACCATATTACATAATTGTTCATGAAATTGCATGAAAATAAGTCACACAATTCACAATTTTCGCAACTATTCATATGCATGTGTTTAACTCTTGTTTGTGGATTCAAAATCATGTTTATATGATGTTTAAGGGGCTGCCATGAATTAGGATATGAATAAGCATGTATTTCAATAAGTTTAAAGGTCTAGAATAGCACACAAAAGCAACAAATCGCTGCACAAAAACAGAAACGTTAAGCTGGAAACACTTCTCACGATTTAGGGGGTCATGGATTGGTTGATGGGTTAGGTGTTGCATGGCCTAGCTTGGGTCTCACCTGGGTCTGGGTTTGGGTCAGGGGAAGAGTCCTAGCAACGCTAGGACTCGAGACCATGGGTTGTGGAGGAGTCTTTATTAAGAAGGACTCCACCCGAGAGCTTCTATGAGGTAGCGCAGGGTTCCAGCTTGTGCAGGGAAGAAGAGGCTCGGCCAGGGGGATACGGGCTGGGCTAGGCAAGGTCCTTAGGGTCCTAGAAGGGTGCACAAGGGCTGGGCTAGGGGCTGGTATGGTTTAGTTCTAGTAGGGCCGAGCAAGAAAGATGGAACCGTGAGGAAAGCCATCAAGCTCGCAGGTTGCTGTCATCTGGTTCAGAGCTTCGCTGCTTGGGTTCAAGGGGCTGGGTTGGTCTGGGCTTGGCCTGGGCGTGGTCCATGGAAGTTTAGGGTCATGAGGGATCAAGTGTTTAAGGGCTGGAAGGGGTCCTAGTCTAGATAGGAGTCCTAAAGTCCCTAGGATACACATGCACAACACGTACAGAACATGGGTCATGTTCCAGAAAGTTTAGAGCGGGCCAGGGCCGGGTTTCTTGGGTTGGGCTTGGTCAGAGGGTCCCTAGATGGGTTTTCTAGGTTTTGGCTCGAGGTGGCTCGGGCGCGGCTCGAGTAAATTGGGAGATGGCTCGGTGTGTTCGTCGAAGGGTCAAAAACGAAAATTAAAGAACAAAAATTGAATCCATGGGTCCACGGGTGTGGCTCAATGACTTGGAAGGGTAGAATAAATCTTAAAAATGTTATGTTTAAAATTTGGGATCAAAATAATGAGATTTGGATTTATTCGGTATTTAATCGCCGCACGAAACGCTAATTAACGAGTTAATTGAAACGCCTATTTTTATGCTTTATAAAATTATGAAAAATTATATTTAAGCTTAAATAATTATTAAAAGCCTTAATTTTTAATTTGGAAATTTTATATTAAAGTTTGGTTTAATTCGGGATTAAAACGCATTAATACGTTATATTTAAAAATTAATTTAAAAGTCGTCTAATTAGGCTAAATAAAAATATGAGAAAATTCATGTAAGATTAAATAATTATCTGGGACATGTTAGAATCAATGAAATTAAAAAAATAGTCAAAAACGGGAAATTTTACGTCTAGGGGTAAAACGGTCTTTTTACACCTAAAAATTAGTAAACGTCATGGTAGTGCTCTAAATGTTGTTTTATATGCTAATATGATTATTTTCAATGATTATGGATGTTTATATGTTAATATGTCAGTTTTGAATGTTTATGGATTTCGAAGATGTTAATATGTTTAATGTTTTATGATTTAATTTAATATGCTAAAACGCTTATTTTAAATGTTTATGATTTAAATGTTTATTTTAAACGTTTATGATGTTAAAATGTTTATTTTAAAAATGTTCATGGATATTTATGATTTTTAATATGTTAATTTATGATTTTTAAATGTTTATGATTTTTATGATTTAAATATGAGCATTTAAAGATATGTTGCATGCTTGGTTTCAAAAATAAAAATGATATTATATGCATGTTTTTATTAAGTGATGATAACATGTTGAAGGATGTGAAGGGATTGTGACTACTGAATATGTTGGAAATATCGTGAGGGTTATGGTCCCAGTGGGAGCCCGACGATCGTGTTTCCTTGGATACGGATACGAATACGTGATACGAATACTAATATGTGATACGAATACGAATATGTTAATATGTTGGCCAAGGCCCAGTTGACCGGTGAGAGTGTTGCTGGTGCCCCCGCCGCCCAGTACTGTGGTTTTCTCTAGATGGATCCATCGCCCAATACGTTTAAGAATACGAGTCACAATCACGATCTGAATTCAACAAACACGAACATGAACATGAATACGAATATGAATATGGATACGAATATGGATATGCATATGAATATGAATACGAATATGAATATGAATATGTTTATTTTTATATGAAAATGTTTATGAAAATGTTTATGCAAAAGTTTATGAAAATGTTTATATTTAAAGTTCATGCATCATTATGAAAATGATTTTATTTACAGTTTATGTATCATGAAAATGTTTAAGAAAATGTTATTGTTTTAAGTTTATGCATCTTCATGAAAACGATATTTTAAGTACAAGTATTTTTCACTGTTATATGTTAACTGTATTACGTATTACTTGTTATCAAGGATATGATGTGTTGAATCTTTAGACTCACTAGGTGTGATTGATGCAGGTTATTATGATAATAATGTGAATGGAGGTCTTGATGGTTGACTTTGCTGGACTGAAGGTGCACATAACCCGAGGACCGACGCTTAGTTTTTCGCACTAGTTATGATTTATGATTTCAAGTTATGTTAAAAATATTTTTACGACGTTTTATTTATGAGTGGTTTTGAGAGGTTATAGTATGGGCTATACTTTTCAAATGTTAGTTGGTTGATTTATTTTAAAATGATGTCAAAAATATTTTATGCTTGTGCATGCAATTCGGCCGATGCTATGTGAGGTTTTGAAAAGAAAAAAAATTTCTAGTACTTTTTAAGTAAATGAATAAGCAGACGTTTCATATGATGCTCTCAAAAGCCTAGGTAACACATTTGTAGATTTAATTTTTGCATGCTAATGGGCTTTGGTTTTGGGTCTCCAAGTATAGGAGCAATTGGACCTACTTAATTTAATTAAATTGGGCCCAATAACTCATAATTAACTAAAACATGAAAGTTTATAAAATTTGGTTTCCAAAAATAATAATTTTGATCTTATAAAAACTCCTTATTTGCCCAAAACGGCTTCCCGGGAAAAATTGAGCTCGACTCGAAAAATCATTCGAACTCTACCGTTTTTAAAAAAATTAAATCAATTATTAATCATATTAGAAAATATTGAAAATATTTAATGAAAATTAAATATTCTTGTCTTGGTCATCCACGGTCTCCTTTCCCCTGCCTATTATCGAATATTCGGGTAAAATCCTTCAATTTCATGAAATCATATATATAATCATTTAATCATGCCATCATATCTTTAATCATATAATAAATGTCATGCAAGAATTTAAAATCAATTAAATAAAATAATTAAGCAATTCCAGTAATTTGCATGCATGTGGTTTACGTAGGTTTGGTTTTTCGGACGTTACAGACGTACATCCCAGTTTTAACTCTATTGATTTGAACCATAACCAAAACATACCAAACTTGGACCATAGCTTAATAACACCTAAATAAACCATATAAAATCCAATTCAAGCCCATTAAGACTCTCGATCAAGCCTAGGGACCTTCTGAATTTTTCTGCACAAAAACCCTAGCCCTAATTGGTTTGATTCCTAGCTTGTCGCAACTCCAATCCCTTAACCACCATGTCCAGACCTTATTTGACCCTCCTAGGACCTAGATCGAACCCATAACATGTTGCTAGACTAAAATTAACAGCCATAACGCACCCAGCCCTTCACCCTTTCCCTAGGAACCCATGCGCGACTCCCATAGGCGCGACTCATGCCTATCTTTCGAACAATCAATCGTGCAGCCTATCTAGGACCATGGCTCAGCACTCTCAAGACCCCTGGACGTGCCCCTAACAGCAGCTAGCAGCGGCATACACCTAAGAAGCAACCACACCCTAGCTGAAACCCTAACCTTCAAAATCTCCAATTTTCGTTCAACATGCTTCTCAACCTTGTCCAGCCCTTACACATGCATCTAAGGACCCTTAAACACATTAAAATCCATTCCTTCCCATAGCCCTACCATGGAATCCCCTTTGTACATCATACCCAAGAGTTTTACAAGATGAAAACACTAGTTTTATGCATGTATAGCCATAAAAACGAAATTATTTAAAGTGCATCATGTTTTACATGCAATATTGTATCAAACATGTAATATGGTGTGATAGATGAGAAAAAGGAAGATTAAGGCGTGCATTTGCGTATATTACGCTCGAAATAATTTGGCGATGCAAGGACGTCGACGAGGAGAAAACTCTATGCTGATTTTCCTTCAAAATTGCATGAGTTTCACCCTCAAAATCGTGTGGTGTGTGCGGTTGAGTGCTGATGGAAGAGTCCTTGTTGTTGAGGGGTTGGGGCGTGTGGTTTATGTTGGGTTTTGGGGAGGGTTTTGTCTTATTTATTAATTAAAACCAATTATGTAAGCAGTGGCAGAGCCAGGATTTGAAATCTACACAGGCTAAATTTTTTTTAAAAAAAATTAATCCATAACAATTAAAATCATAACTATGATATATGTTGATCGTAGTCTCAAAAAATTTCTCATTAACAAGATCTTCAATATTTTGGTTATTGAACTCGTAAGATTAAAAAACCTGACAAAACATTGACAATGTAATATTATAGATTCATCATCGCCTGCAAGAAAATTTAATGAAGATAAAATAAAACGAATATCTCTCTAAAACCATTCATTTAATATGTTAGATGATTAAATTAAATATTTTTAAAGTAAAATATACAAAGATAATCTTTATAGACATAATCTTACTATTGATGCTGTGATCTACGACTTCTTCGAAGTATAATATTCATCAATTATATAATCTGAGTCTATATTTGAAGCAAACTCTCTCTCAATGTAGATAATCATAGAATCTGTCAGAAAACAATCTCCCATTTTTACTACGAAGAACTGTTTTAACATGCTTCATAGCCGAAAATGCACGCTCCGTAGTTTCCGTGGAAACATGAAAAGTTAAAACTAGATGGATCAACTTGTCAATAAAATTATAATGTTGCAACTTTTTTGTTACAAATAACCCTCAGCACAATTCTGAGATAGTGGACATTTTCTGAAAATCTTCATGAAAAACTACATCGAGCTCAAAATGTTGTAGCTGACACCTCAAATGATGCATTTCAGGTTCAGTGAAGTCCTCGGGATATACTTCTCAGCGAGAATACAAATCTAGTCAATGTTGAACCATTTAAAATTATCTTTTGGATCCAAACTAGTGCTGAGAATTAAAATTCCAACTATCTCATCACTGAATCTAGATTTAACTCTTCCAACTGAAAATCTATTGCAACGTTAAATATATCATAATGAAAGTGATGTTCAACTGTGATGGTATCCTTCTTCTTGCATGAACGTCTAGAATGCTTATAATGAGAACTCATCTCCGGTATATCGACATCCAATCTTGTGCAAAATGATTTTACATACGAAAGAAGAATATCAAAACCATCATTTCTCAATCTCAGGAAAAGTTCTTTAGTCGTAGAGACCAAATCCATTGCACATTTGCACTTATGATATCAAGAGATCTTTGTTGCAAGGCACGACAAAGCAAATTTGTGATCTCCATAATTTTATGTATCAAATGCAAAATAAAATGAAATCAAAAGACTTCATCACAATTAATGAACCACTAGCTTCCCTGCGCATTGAAGTAGAGGTGCCATCAATGATAATGTTTTCGAGCACATTAATAGTTGCATCATACATATCTATCAAGCTTCAAATAGAATCAAAATGGGAGCTCCAACGAGTAGTACCTGCTCGATGCAAATTACCAATCTGATTAGCTCCTCGCCTAGTCTCGTGTTCACCGACAACAATAGAACGTGCAATTTCATTAACTTGTTAAGATTGTAACTTGGAATTGCGCATGGAAAAAGATGTAACAAGATTGACAATATTCGTCAGTCTTGATACTAACACCATCATACCCTTGACCTCGAATATTATGGATTTCTAGATTATATCTAGTGAGGACATCACATATTTCTTTCTTGAGCGTTGCAGCTGTGGTGTCATGAACATGCACAATTTGAAAAAAAACGCTCTCGCAAAAAACCATGGGCATCAACATATCTCAAAATTATAGCCATATGTTCTTTGTTAGATACATCTTTCGCTTCATCCACCAAAATACAAAACTTAGAATCTCCAATTTCATCACGAATTTTATTTCTAACTCTATTACCAATAATATGCAAGATTTCTTTTTGAACTTCTGGTGAGGTATATCTTTCATTTCTCGGAGCCTTGTCTAAGATAACATCACCAATACTAGCATTCTATTTCCCCAATAGTTTTAATATCTCAATGAAATTACCACGATTTTGGGAATACGAAGATTCATCATGACCTCTCAATCCACATGCTTGCAAACTAAACCAATGGACGCACTCAATTGTTGCTGCAAGCCTTAATCGATTTTTTTTTAATCTCTTCAGAAGTTTCTCGATTCATAACTTTATCTATATGCCTAGTGACATTCATCAAATCAACAATAGATTTTGAAGATTTATTGTGTGTCGAGTTAGAACTTTCCATGTGAGACAAAAAAGCACACTTTGCTCCATGATTAACGCGTTTCCAAATTCTAAACCCTTCAGTTTTAAATATAGATTGTTGTGCTTCACTTATTTCAAAAAGATAGCACGGAAAACAAAATACTGCATCATTCGAAGGAGAGTATTCTAACCATGGAAACTTTTTAAACCATGTATATTGAAATTGACCGATGCTGCTTTCCTGATTCAGACCATGGGTATTCCGAAAATTTAGGTTGATATGGCCCTATTTTGATATAAGCTCGTCTAATTTCATCATGATGATTAACAGTATGTCGCTTAATAGAAATACACAATCCAGGATCCCGTTCAAGGGAAGTTTCATCAAACACAACACTTTGAGATTTAGAAGGAGAATCGGGCTCCTCAATATGAATGGATGCATGAGTCTCGACCCTCTCGGATGATGAAAGATTATCAATTCTTGGCTGAAAGAATGATAAAATATTGTTTCTCCTGTTTCTCTCTTGATTTGACATTAAAATAACCTAATATAAACAAAATTATTAAATTTAGATTAGAACCAAATAATATAAAGTAAATAGATAAATTTAACGTTAATAACATGAAAATGCTCGATAAAAAAATCATTCGAGAACATGTAAGGATTTCTCGATCATATTTGTGTATTTCTTGGCATTACAATCAACCCAATCATCACAAACATATTGAAATACCAAGAATTCTCATAAATATCACATAATTAAATATGAAATAATTTATCAAATTATACCTCAAAGACTTCCGATCGTCGAATTTTAGCAAGCTTTAATGAAAGTGGAGTGGTAGTATTTTTTGTGGGTTGCTTTTCTTCTCTTTCTCGTGATTAAAGAGATGCAACTGCACGTACTCGCTTTCTTTCTTGCTTTACCCGGCCT